>NC_086002.1:25256128-25518914 GCF_030014385.1 Trichomycterus rosablanca
CCCAACCTACCCAGGTTGAAATTTGTTGGGGAAGGGGAAGTACCGAATCGTAGCACAGTTGGAGCACATCTCATACGTTCTGAGTGGATAGAAGCTAAAGACATTTACTCTTTTATCACTTTACAAAATCAAAGAGAATATGAGCTGGTTTTCTACACAGAGCATATGTTGAAAATGTTTTGCCAGCTATTCAATGCTTGGATTGGGGAAGGCTTTTGGAAAAACTGGAATATCACAAGCTCAGCTCCCCAAGATATTGTCCATATTATCATCAAGTTCTGGACTGGACGAATCGCCGATGAAGACGTAAATTGCTATATCAGAAGATACTGTGAGATTCTACAACCTCCGGATAAGCCAGTGGATCAGTTCGGAATATGGTATGGAGTAAGAAGATATAAAGTCAAGCTAAGAACGAACGAGAATGGAGAGATCCAGCAATTGCCCAACACTATAGCTATGGGTCCTTATGTAGGAAAGATTTCATACCCTGGACAAATTCAACGATGCTACATATGTAACTCCGCTCAACATCAAGTAAAGGACTGTGATAAGACCAAATGTTGGAAATGTGGACAGTTTGGACACAAAGCTAAAGATTGTGTAGATGTGGAACAGTGTGGACTGTGTGGACAAAGCGGTCACTCGTATTTCACGTGTCCTAAATCTTTCAGTAACCTTTTAAAGAAGGAAAGAAGACAAGCACAACCAAATCTACAAGCTCCAGAACAAACTACACCTGAAACAAAAGATCCAGCTTGTGATAAACCTGACAACAACGACCAGCCACAACAAGAACAAGCGAATAAAGAATCCAACAGCAGTGAGGAAGAGTCATCCGGTTCAACAAGCAGCGATGAAGCGGATAGCAGTGATGAGGAAGACGACAGCGACAGCGAAAGCAGTGAGGCGACGGATATCGACAGTACACCGGCACAAAGACAAGCGGATAACATCGAACAAACAACTACAACAGAACAATTAAAGAGAACTAATGAAAAAACGGAGGATATGGAAACAAATACTGAAACCAACACGGACAAATCACCGAACTTGGAGAGAAGATCGAACACTCAACAACCTGAGATCAAAACTGGAAAACGTATAAGATCCCCAACAGAGACAACAACCAAGAGACCAAAAGATAAGTGAGATGTTCACCCACTTATTTAATGTTTGGGGGGATTAATGTTATAACTTATAATGTAAGAGGAATACAAACGGAAAAAAATAGAACGGAAAAATTAGATAAGCTAAAACGGTTAAAGGCAGATATTTTATTTCTCCAGGAATTAAGATTAAAAACTCATGATGACATAAAAAACGTACAGCAAACATGGAACATAGGTGAATCTGTAATCTCTATAGGCGATGATTTAGCGGATGGTATTGGAATATTTTTTAAAACAAAACAGATAAATATTATTAAGAGAAGAGATTTAATACCAGGTCGACTTTTAGTGATAGATTGCATTTTAGAAAATCAAAAAATTAGGTTAATAAATATATACACAGCACAAGACAGTTTTAAAAAAATACAGCTATTTCAAAAAATGAGAGAATTGTTGCTTTGCAGTCATAACATTATCTTAGCGGGAGACTTCAATGTCATAACAGATAAAGAAGACAGAGTTGATGGATTACCTTTTAAGCTAACCAGAGCAGCAAAAGTATTAAAATAAATATGTGATGAATGTGGAATGAAAGATGTTTTTAGGGCTTTACACCCTCATAAATCGGGTTTCACAAGATTTGATAACAAGGCAAAAACGAGAATAGACAGAGTATATGTATCAAACCAAATAAAAGTTGAACAATATAAAACAGAATTGATAATAAATTCAGATCATTTAGCCGTAAATTGTAAAATTCTTTTAAATGCAAAAATTAGAAAAAACTATTGGAAATTAAATTTGAAATGCCTGAAAAATGAACCACTCGTAGATGAATTAAAAAAGGAGGTAAATATATGTAAAGATCTAGATGTTATCTCTAAATCGTATTTTGAATTGTGGCAAATCTTAAAAAATAGGCTTAAAAATATGCTGATTAGGAAATGTAAAGAACTAAATCAAAAAAGAAACCAGACATATGATGAATTACTTACAAATTATATAAAGAACAAAACAAAAATGAATAAAACGCCACAAGATTTAACAGAAATAGATGAACTTAAAGAAAAAATTGATAAACTGAACTGCGATTACCGCAACAGCTTAAAAGTAATGTGTGGCTATGAAGGGCCTGAGAATACTGATTGTAATATACATAATCTTATTAAGAAATATAAAGAACGTAAAGAAACAAAAAATGTTAAAGGAATACGGACAGGAAATAACTCAATAGTAACCAATGGAAAAGAAATAGCTGATGAAATTGTTAAATCATTTAAAGAAATGTATAAAAAAACAAGCACTAATGAGAGTGATGTAAATAATTTCTTAAGAGAAACGATCCAAGGTATAAATGTAAGTTTTAAGGAAATTGTTGGGAAAATCACCAAAGAAGAAGTTAGTAAAGCTATCGCTTCGTTAAACAAAGGAAAATCTCCAGGTTCCGACGGTTTTCCTGCTGAATTTTATTTGTTATTGTCTGATGATTTGTCTGATTTACTTTTTTCAGTTTTTAACCATGGAATAGAAACAATGGACATGTACGATAGTTTTTATGAAGGTATAGTAACATTAATCTTTAAAAAAGGTGATGAATATGATTTAAGTAATTGGAGACAAATAACTCTAATGAATGTGGAATATAAAATCTTTGCAAAAATTTTAATGAACAGGTTGCAGGTAATTTTAAATTCTATTATCGAACAAGAGCAAACATGTGCAATTAAAGGGAGAAACATGTGGGATAACTTATGTATTATTAGAGAAATTATTACATGCAAAGGCCTTAATGTACCTGGGTTTTTTATGATTGCATTGGACCAAAAAAGAGCATTCGACTTTCTATCAAGAGACTATCTGTGGAGAGTATTGCAATGGTATGGGTTTCCTGATGAATTTATAAATATGGTTAAACTGTTATATAAAGAATCAAAAGTAAGAGTAAATGTGAATGGGAACCTGACTGAAAGTTTTGATATATACACGGGAGTTAAGCAAGGATGTCCACTAAGTGCAGCTTTATATGTGATAGCGATTAGCCCTCTGTTGTTCAAAATTAAAAAAGATCAAATGTTATCAGGGGTTCAGGTTAACAATCAAATGAACAGATGTATAATATCAGCTTACGCAGATGACATAACTTTGTTCATAAAAAACCAAAGAGAATTAGATAGAATCAATGATCACTTTTTAAATTATGAGAAAGTATCTGGAGCAGTTTTGAATCAAAATAAAACAGAAGCAGTATGGATTGGTGACCCAAATAGTAAACCAAGTCTTAGTATACAAGTAAAAGATGAAATCACAGTACTTGGTATACAAATAAGCAATGAGAATGCATTAGATAAAAATTGGAATAAGAAAATTTTAGAAATGACTGAAGAGTCCAACAAATTAATGAATTGGAAAACAAGTTATGAAGCAAAAATAAATTTAATTAATGTCTTTATATTAGCAAAATTATTGTTTCTATCCATTGTATTTCCACCAACGCAAAATATAATAACAAAATTGAACAAAATTTGTATCAGAACAATATGGGGTAGAAACTTCGAAATAGTTAAAAGAGAATTCCTATATAAAGCTAAAAAGAATGGAGGACTAGAAGCAACTAATTTTGGAATAAAGCTTAAAATTAATTATTGCAAACATATTAGTTTAAGCTTAGCTCGAAAAGCAGCTTGGTTAGGGAATACTGATGAATGGGCCAAACTAAGAGGGAAGAAAAGGAAAGATGTCCCCTACTATAAACTCTTATATGGCGACTTTGTCGAAAAATATAGACTTTTGGAAATAAATTGGGTCACGCAGTCCAATAAAATAATTCATAAAGAAATTGCGAATTACATTTATAATGGTATGATACAGTTTAAAGACTGCACAAAAGAGGAAAATGAAAATCTTATAGATTTATTACAAAATAAAATAATATCTAGAAAAATGAAAGATACAATGTGGTTGTCAGCCTTAGGTAGATTACCGGTGAGAGCAGTAGTAAAGTGGAGTTGTTTTGTTAAAACTAACTTATGTCCAATGCCAAATTGCAACGAAAACGAAACAGTTGGGCATTTACTAGTAGACTGTCAACGCTCCAGAGAAATTTGGAATTGTATTAAGGACTTGGGATTAGATATAGAACTGTCTAGGAAAAACGTCATTTATGGTGGCTTTAACCTTGATAAACTATGTGGAAAAAGACTTTTGTATTGGATTGTGATTGCTGTAGTGGTGAATCAAATATGGAAAACTCGATGTAAAATGACAACTGAAAATGTGTATATTGATTGTGAAGATGTAGTTAAACAATGTATGGCCAAATTAAAATGCATGAAAAAATGTAAAATGAAATCTAAACGCATGACAATTCCATGGGACCTTTTTAATGGACTTTAGACAAATAGTGATCGAGTTTAATTAATTCTAAAAGAAAATGTAAATATTTGTATTATTACATGAAATGTATCAATTAATGTAATATTACTGTACGTGTATGATGTAAATGATATTTGTAATGTGATATAAATTTGTACAATAAAGTTTATTTAAAAACCCTAAGGGGCACATGAACCACGTGACCGCGTGATCAAGAAGTCTCTCTGTACAGCTCTGAGTGCGTCATAATATCTTAGTACAGTGACATTTGATTCTGCGTGTTATTCTAAACTCACCACATAGTGGCAGTCAGGGCCCAAAAACAGTAATATATTAATAAATAAATAAAAGATGATAAGGTATTACAAACATGGAAAGCTACCGAAATGCAGTGTGAATAATATATTCAAATATAATACTTAAAAAAAGAAGAAAATTCTCTTATCTTGATAAGATGGGTGGCTCTTAAAAGAACCGTTGGTTTGCCAGAGCGACTAAGGCGCTTTACTTGGAGCTGGTGTACTTGGTGACGGCCTTGGTACCCTCGGACACGGCGTGCTTGGCCAGCTCACCGGGAAGCAGCAGGCGCACGGCGGTCTGGATCTCCCTGGAGGTAATGGTGGAGCGCTTGTTGTAGTGAGTCAGACGAGAGGACTCACCAGCGATACGCTCGAAAATGTCGTTGACGAAGGAATTCATGATGCCCATAGCCTTGGAGGAGATCCCGGTATCAGGGTGGACCTGTTTCAGGACTTTGTACACGTAGATAGCGTAGCTCTCCTTCCTGGACTTTCTGCGCTTCTTGCCTCCTTTGCCGGCAGTCTTGGTGACGGTTTTCTTGGAGCCCTTCTTGGGCGCGGCCTTCGCTGGTTCAGGCATGATGCTGCTGTTTCCTCTAGAACAAACTACAAGTGAATGTAGACGCTCTACACGCCCGCTTTATTAACCCTGCATGCTGAGTAAGTCAAGTTGGAACACGTAACTCTGATTGGTCCAAAGTCCTGGGTTTCTATTGGACAGACAACATACCGTTCCACGCCCCCTTCTGCCCCATTCACTAGAATCTGTTCTTTGTTGTCTGTTCCCGCTTAATCTGAGGTCGATACATGTTTTAAAACCGAATATAAAATAATCAATAGCAATATTTTGTTACATTTTATTAAATTGTATATAATTTCATTACAATTACAATTTCATTTTTTTGTTTGTTTAGTTTTTTAAGCGAAGCATTCGGGCACAATGTTTTACTGTATCTTACACAAAGATCGTGTTAATGATTGTAGTGTAACCTACAGTATGGCTGTACATTGGTAGTATGCAAACACGCCGTATGAAGGCTAAAACGAGAGATCTGATAGTAAACGTAATACTAAAACTACTAATGATAATTCCAAGCTTTTAGGGCTACATAAGTGAATGTGTTATTTTTTCTTAGAATGATGCTTTTGGGGCTAAACGAGTGATTTGCACATCCACGCATCAGTGAACGTACTACTACTACTACTAATAATAATAATAATAAAGCAGAAGGAATTTCTCTTTTGTAGAAAATATGGGTGGCTCTTAAAAGAGCCGTTGTGTTAGCGTGGAGGTCTGAACGTTTAACCGCCGAATCCGTACAGGGTGCGTCCCTGGCGTTTCAGAGCGTACACCACGTCCATTGCGGTGACGGTCTTTCTCTTGGCGTGCTCGGTGTAGGTGACGGCATCACGGATGACGTTCTCCAGGAACACCTTGAGCACACCGCGGGTCTCCTCGTAGATCAAGCCGGAAATACGCTTCACACCGCCACGGCGAGCCAAACGGCGGATGGCGGGTTTAGTAATACCCTGGATATTATCACGGAGAACTTTGCGGTGACACTTAGCGCCTCCTTTTCCAAGACCTTTGCCGCCTTTTCCTCTTCCGGACATCGTTACTGCTCTTGTTGAGATGAAGTGAGTCAATGCAGGACGAGCGTTCACGGCGAGCCTGTTATTTCCCTCTACCGGACCTAGTTGAAGACACGAGGGCGGAGATAAGCAGCGACCGCCCACTGTAACCGCAGCTGCACGGAGTAGGCCTCATGTAAAGCGCATAACTTATTACCTCCACTGTTTTATCCCCACAGTAAATCGGTCCACAATCGATGTGATGTATTCCACATGACATATTTTCCTGTAACTAATGTTTAATGTTAAAAAAAATTTTTTAAACATGTTGTGCCAGAAAAAAGAAATACAAACAAAGAAACAACCCTAAACCCTATGCAACCTTAAACCCTATTACAATTTACTATAATCGCCATGTTTGTCGCATTTTTTAATATTGTACAATTAGGTGGGACAAAAAGCCATTAGAGACATGACAATGTAGCCAAAAAAAAACATATTAGGAATACAGAAAGACGGTGTGGGAGAATACAGCAGTGTATAATAAAAAATTCATATTAGTTCAAATCAGTACAGTTGTAGTGAATATTGAATTTTAAACAAACAAATAGCTTTAGAAACTTTTCAGTGCTTGTAAAAGTAGCATTAGAGACACGTTATGATAAAAACAAAGATCTAAAACACCTGCAGCAGTGTAGGAGGAGGTGTAGGGTAAAGAGAACATGAGGGTAAAATTGTGTTGGAATGTGTAATATATAAATGGACAACACCAATGTTTGTTGCTAGCTTTTGCAGATGTGTGAGTGTGTGTGTGTGTGTGTGTGTGTGTGAGAGAGTGTGCTGGATCTGCTAGAGAAGTTCTGTCAGACCTGGGCCCTGACAGTAAATCCTGATAAATCTAAAATCATGATCTTCCAAAAGAAAGCCAGATCTTAGGAGAGCAGGTACACTTTCAATCTAGGAGACACCGCCCTAGATCACACCCTTTCTTATGATTACCTGGGGCTCAAAATCAGCGCCTCAGGAGGCTTCGGTCTGGCAGTGGAAGCACTGAAAGAGAAAGCCTGCGGAGCCCTCTATTCAATTAAAAACTAATTCATTAAGATTGACATCCCAATTGGAATCTGGTTAAAGATCTTTGACAGTATAATCCTGCCCATTGCGCTATACGGTATTGAAGTATGGGGTCCACTCAGTCATCATGACTATACTAGATGGGACAAGCATCCCACTGAAGTCCTGCATGCAGAATTCTGCAGAATGATTTTACATGTACAAAAAAAAAAACCCAACCAATGCATGCAGGGATGAATTAGGTCGATACCCATTAATTATTAATATTGATAAAAGAGCCCTTAAATTCTGGATGCACCTAAAATCCAGTCCCACAACAAGCCTGCAGTTTCAGGCACTCCAATCCCAAGAGCTCTACCCTGAAAAGAGTCCCCTGTGTCAGCTAGTCCAGAGACTGACCAACACACTGACCCCTAACAACCCTAACTCTCTGACCAGCACTGCTTCCCAAACACCAATCAGGATCACCCAAATTATCAAACACCTCATAAACACTTATCTGGAACATTGGACAACCAAATCCCAAAATAGACTAAACTGCTATCTGACCCTAAAACATGAATTCAACCTGGCCACGTATCTCCTTACTGTCCGAGATACAAAGCAGAGACACATTCTCACCAAATACAGACTGAGTGACCACAGCCTGGCCATCGAGAGAGGCAGGTTAAAAAAGCCCTGGATCCCCAGAGAGGAGAGACTGTGTGGTCACTGCAGGACAGGTGAGGTTGAGACAGAGGTGCACTTGCTTCTAAACTGCCCAAAATACACAACAATCAAAAACAAATATTATAATCAGTTAGAAAGAGAGGTGAGTGGCTTCAGATCGCCGACAGACAGCCAGAAACTGGCCACTATATTAGGAGAGGGACCATCAGCCTCCACTGCAGCCAAATATGTACATGAGTGTCACACACTCCGGGACAGTGAGTGAAACACCAGATAATACCCCCACCCATCCGCCGCACACGCACACACGCACACACACACACACACACACACACACACATCACAAACCCACCAAACACACATCACACACACATCACACACACATCACACACACCCACCACACACACACATAGTAATATTTTCTTCTTTTGTGTGTGAATAATTGTCTAATTACATAATGAATATTTTCTTACCATTTTTTTTATATATATACACCTGTTTTTTTTTTTTGTAAATATTTATATATACTATATGTATGCTTTGACAATACAAATATAGAAATCTGTCATGTCAATAAAGCAAATTCAATTGAATTAAACTGAGAGAGAGAGAGAGAGAGAGTTTAAAAAAAAAAGTAAAATAGGTGGATATTTACATTTTCAGCATACACCTTTATCCACAGCGACTTACATTACAGTATACAGTCTGAGCAATTGAGGGTTAAGAGCCTTGCTCAAGGGCCCAACAGTGATAACCTAGCAGTGGTCGGGCTTGAACCAGTGACCCTCTGGTCACTGGCCTAGTACCTTAACCACTAGGCTACAGCTGGCCTGCTGGATGTGTCACCTGGACTGCTAGAGCCATAGATGTTTTGTTAAAGTGGGTGTTAGGGTCATGAATGAGTAAATAACTAAATAAATACATAAACAATGAATACATGAAACAAATAAATACATAAAAAAATGTGTAAAGCAGTGTTTGGATTTGTCTGTGCTGAACAATACTGATGCAAGTCTTTATAAGTGACATCTGTGTTAAAAATGTGTTTGTATATTTCACTGTATTGTGAGAAATGGGACGTTATAAGTCATATTCTGCTAAAGCATAACGTTTCATAAACATATTTCAAAATCAGACACATCTTGATTAAAGTGAAAGTGATCTTAGCTGTGTATCAATAAAATCCAAATAAGTGAAAGAAGACATTTTATGTTTCAGTGTTAGCTGTGTTAAAGCCATTTCTGAGTTTTAAAAAGAATTATTTAAAAAAAAATAGATTTTAATCTGTTGTGTAGGAGCCATGTGTTGTTTTGGGAATGTGTCAGTGTATGTGAACTCAAATTAAGTAATTAATTTATTTATTTTCTTCTTTTATGGGGGTGGACTGGGGTTTTTTAATTTCCTTCTCAGTTTATGATTTAGGTGTGTGCGAGTGTATCCAGCTTCACCGTAATGTGTTCGCGAACAGAACTGTGAGTGCAATAGATAGAAACTGCAATTTCTTAACAAGACATGCGCGTCTATTTATTTACTGAAGTCAGAAGTAAAGCCGGTTAAGGTTTACAATTTAATTCCCCATTATGGTACTAAACACCGTGAAATACAAGAACGTGAACAAAGCACAACATTCAGGTGTGAAGCTTTGCTAGCTCAAATACAAAAGCAACAAGGTCTTTTTATAGCGCTTTATGTACTTTTTGGAAATCACAAAGCTGGTCTTGACTGCTTCAAAGGACTAAAAAACAGCAAATAAAGTCATTAAGTTCCAAAAGTTATAGAAATAAGATTTTGTGTATTGATAATGTGAAAACCTACACTTTTAATGCCCACCTGTTTTCGTGAAAGTAAATTAAATAGTGAAATTATGTTGATGTTTTTACTCTGCCTCCTTCTAATTTCATTGCCTGATAGTAAAAATAGGATTAATTTAGGTTTAGAACTAGCTTGGGGTTATCCTAATTGGGTTAGATACATGTTGGGGTTATCATAGTTACGGTTAGAAACATTTTGGGGTTATTATAGTTTGGGTTAGAAGGAGGTTTTAAATTGAGCTCAACAGACATCATCTGTGCTGCCTAGGAACACAAGACGCACCTGGAGATGACGAACCACACCTGGGTCCTCATGCCTTCAAATCAGGTAGCGAGCACAATGAGTGCCAGCCTGAGTGTGAGTGCCACCAAAAACTTTAATTCCTCAGCTGTGCAGTGGGGCTTCGGTCAGGCCTCCGTGCAGGACACTGGAGCTTCTTGAAGCCGAGCTTCTCTTTATGTTTGTGGATTTTGCTTTGTGCACAGAGGTATAGTCCTGCTGGAACAGGAAGTGGCCTTCCCCTTTAATCTAATTCAGTCATGGTCTTTATCTCACTCGCTTATGACACTTGTTAACACTTGTTAGCTATGGTGGCGGCTGAAACACATGAATTACCAAATTAGAAAAGGCATCATTGTGAATTCGGTTGTTTTATTACCACTATTACAATAACCAGTCTTATGGTTAACATTCAATATTCTGCTCATTCCTTATGCCTTCATCCAGCGTGTTTACATTCTACCAATGTACAGCCATACTGTAGATTACACTACAATCAGTTTATACGATCTCTGTGTAAAATACAGACTGTGTACACCGTGCAACACCAACGCCACTAAATCCTCCTAACAATTTTTTATATTACATAAAAATACATAAAAATATACATACATAAAAGAAAACACACACACATACACACATAAACACACAGATTTAATTGCAAAATTTGGTATCGATCCGATACCAAGTAAATACAGGGCCAGTATCGCCGATATCAATCCGATACCGATACTTTTTACTTATAAAGTAGCTTATTTATTTTTATGGAGGGAAGAGCAAGGAAGTGTGATTTATGAGATGAATGGATCATCAATATGCTGTACAGTGAGATATGTAGGTGCTTGACCATGCAAAGTCTTAAAAACCAACAAAAAAACGTATTTATTGAATGTGGTATTGGATGGGTAGCCAGTGGAGCTGTTTAAGTGTAGGAGTTATGTGATCACGTGATCTTGTATGTGTTAGGACCATCGCGGCTGAATTTTGTACATGCTGTAGTCTCTTAAGCTTGAAGGCAGGGAGACCATAAAAAACAGCATTACAGTAGTCCAGTCGGGAAGTGATTAGTGCATAAATGAGAGTTTCAGTTACATAGTAGAAAAGAGAGGAGAGCAGTCTAGATATGTTCTTAAGATAAAAATCAGCAGTTTTAGCAACATTTTTTATATGTGATTCAAAAGAAAGAGTGGAGTCTAGAATGACACCAAGATAGCGGACCTGAGACGGACCTGAGGGAAGAATTGGTAAAATCTGGAAATTTTAACATATCATATTACTTTTTACAATTCTTCAAAAGTGCCACCAGAGGGCGGCAACACAAAAAAAATTTAAACATAGGTTACAAGATCTCATTTTACTATAATGTTACGATTCCTTTTGATGGTATAGGGGTATAAATTCTCCCCTTTGTTAGTTTTCAAGAAAATGGCATGAAATGGGTTGCAGTTTGTCTTCCGACTTCACTCGCAAAATCCGCGATGGGACTGAAGCTCCCAGCGACAGCTGTCAATCAAAACGGGATTCAGCCTTTCGACTGATCCTCCAATCATCTTGCAGAAGCTCAGCGTCCAGACCCGCCCACAGCCCCATTCACCCCCAGAGACGCTCAGCATCCGGGGGCGGGACAAAATCGTGGCATTTATCCAATGATAGTGCGAGTTTCGAAGTCCCGCCCATGCAGCCCCATAGAAGCAAAGAGACGCTCAGCGTCTGTGGGTAAATGCATTGACGCTCCGGGAATGTATGAGTTAACAAAATCAAGTCGATTTGTGATAAGTAGCTGATTCTGAACGTCTCATCGTCTTCAAGATGAACGTGTTCTAACGCATTTGTAGTCAATGAAATGTTAACACTGCTGTACATATTTGACCATTTAATTTTTGACATTTTAGGGGAAGCTGAGCTTCCCTTGCAGTCTTACAGAAATCGCCACTGGTTTACACTCTATCTTTATCCTGACATTCTTTTCTTTGTTATTTATTTCTGGCGGTCTCCTGCTTTAACTGGAAACCCCGCCCTCAGTCACGCCACCCTATTGCTCATTGGTTGCAGTGGAGAACAGGCTGCAACCAACTAAAAGCCACTTGTACTGGATAGCTCAGTGGTTAAGGTACTGGACTAGTAAACAGAAGGTTGCCGGTTCAAGCCCCGCCACCACCAAGTTGCCACTGTTGGGTCCCTGAGCAAGACCCTTAACCCTCAATTGCTCATTGTGTAAGTCGCTTTGGATAAAAGCGTCTGCTACATTTACATTTTCGGCATTTAGCAGACGCTTTTATCCAAAGCGACTTACAGTCATGACAGTATACAGTCTAAGCAATTGAGGGTTAAGGGCCTTGCTCAAGGGCCCAACAGTGGCAACCTGGTAGTGGTGAGGCTTGAACCGGCAACCTTCTGAATACTGGACCAGTACCTTAACCACTAGGCTACACTGCCGACTATTGTCTGCTAAATGCTGAAAATGTAAATGTAAATGTACTGCTGATGTTTAGTCATTCCACCATGCCTCTCATTGAATGCAGTGGAGAAAACGTTGCAACCAATCATTAGACACTTGTACTGCAAAAAGACAGAAAGAGCGAATAACCAAACACAAATACATAAAAACAGAAGAAAAAAAAAATGTGTCCCTCAGGCACGTAACAATATCATATCAGTATTTTTTTATTTTGCAATTCTCCAAAAGTGCCACAAGAGGGCGACATTACAAATATTTTTTTATTATGGTCACAAGAAAACTGGCCACAAATAATCAATTAATCAAAGTAAACACTCTAGCTTTATATTTTCAGTATTTAGCAGATGCTTTTATCCAAAGCGACTTACATTTTGCAGTCTAAGCAATTGAGGGTTAAGGGCCTTGCTCAAGAGCCCAACGGTGGCAGCCTGGCAGTGATGAGGTTTGAACCAGCAACCTTCTGCTTACTAGTCCAGTATCTTAACCACTAGGCTACAACTGCCCTTGACATTCTTTTCTTTTTTTTTCTTTCTTTTTCAGTCACTCCACCATGTCTCTAATTGGTTGCAGTGGAGAACAGGCTCGTAACAATATCATATCACTATTTTTTTTTACAATTCTTCAAAAATGTCACAACAGGAAGACATTACAAAGATTTTTGTTTATTATGGTCACAAGATCTTATGTTAACACAACATATTATTTTATTGCAATTCTCCAAAACTGCCAAAAGAGGGAGACATTACAAGATTTTTTTTTACCATGGTCACATGATCTCATTTTACCATGTCATGTAAATTTGTATAACAATTCTCTAAAAGTGCCACAAGAGGGCGACATTTCATTCTTTTTACCAGAGTAACAAGAAAACTGGCCACAAATAATCACAAGGCTAAAATTACAGTGGTCTGTCTTCCTGCATGTGCTCTTAACATAACCTTGTAGCTGTATTTACTTAACCAGAGCTTTAGAAATATTCACTCTATCTTTAACTTAACATTATTTTCTTTCCTTTGTTTATTCATGGCGGTCTCTTGCTGTTTTTTTTTTTACTGGAAGCCCCGCCCCAAGTCACTCTATCATATCTCTAATTGGTTGCAGTAGTGAACAGGCTCGTAACATTTTAATCTCACAATTTTTTTTACAATTCTTCAAAAATGCCACAACAGGGCGAAATTACAAAGATTTTTGTTTATTATGGTCACAAGATCTCATATTAACACAACATATCATTTTATTGCAATTCTCCAAAACTGCCAAAAGAGGGCACAGTACAAGATTTTTTTTTACCATGGTCACATGATCTCATTTTACCACATCATATTAGTTTTTATAACAATTCTCTAAAAGTGCCACAAGAGGGCAACATTTCATTTTTTTTTTTTTACCAGGGTCACAAGAAAACTGGCCACAAATAATCACAAGGCTAAAATTACAGTGGTCTGTCTTCCTGCATGTGCTCTTAACATAACCTTGTAGCTGTATTTACTCAACCAGTGCTTTAAAAGTTTACACTCTATCTTTGTTTTGACATTCTTTTCTTTTTTTTTTTTATTTGTGGCTGCTACTTTTTATACTGAAAGTCCCGCCCCCAGTCACTCCATCATATCTCTTATTGGATGCAGTAGAGAAAAAGCTGCAACCAATCAGCAGCCACTTGTATGGCAAAAATACAGAAAGACAGAAAGAGAGAACAACCAAACACAAATACATGAGAACAGAAAACACGTGTCCCTCAGGCATGTAATAATATCAAATCCCTATTTTTTTTTATTTATTTTTTTTACAAATCTCCAAAACTGCCACAACAGGGCAAATTTACAAAGATTTGTTTAACCATGGTCACAAGATCTCATATTAACACATCATATTACATTTTTGCAAATCTCCAAAAATACCACAAGAGGGCGACAGTACAAGATTTTTTTTACCAACTTGGTCATATGAACTCATTTTTTTTAGTTCTCAAAACTGCCACAAGAGGGCGACATTACAAGGATTTTTTTTACCATGTTTATAAAACCTTATATCACATCATATTAGTTTTTATAACAATTCTCCAAAAGTGCCACAAGAGGGCGACATTAAAAAAAATTTTTTTACCACGGTCACAAAAAAACTGGTGGCCACAAAAAATCACAAGGCTAAAATTACAGTGGTCTGTCTACCTACATGTGCTCATAACATACGTTGTAGCTGTATTTACTTAACCAGAGCTTTAAAAGTATACACTCTATCTTTGTCTTGACATTCTTTTCTTTCCTTTTTTTTATTTGTGGCGGTCGCCTGCTGCTTTTATATTGAAAGTCTCGTTCCCAGTAAGTCCACCATGTCTTTAATTGTTTGCTCGTAACAATATCATATCACTATTTTTTTTTCTGCAATTCTTCAAAAGTGCCACAACAGGGCGGCATTATAAAGATTTTTGTTTACCAACATGGTCACATGATCTCATTTTACCACATCATAATACTTTTTAAAACAATTTTCCAAAAGTGCCACAAGAGGGCGACATTATAATTTTTTTTTATTATGGTCACAAGAAAACTGGCCACAAATAATCAATGAATTAAATAATAAAAGTAAACACTCTAGCTTTGTCTTTACATTTTCATTTTCTGTATTTAGCAGACGCTTTTATCCAAAGCGTTATGAGGTTTGAACCAGCAACCTTCTGCTTACTAGTCCAGTATCTTATTTGCTAGGCTACAACTGCCCTTGACATTCTTTTTTTTTTTTTTTTTTTATACTGAAAGTCCCGCCCCCAGTCACTCCACCATGTCTCCAATTGGTTGCAGTAGTAAACAGGCTCGTAACAATATCATAAAAATACTTTTTTTTTTAATTCTTCAAAAGTGCCAAAAGAGGGCGACAATACAAGATTTTTACCATGGTCAACAGACCTCATATTACCATATCATATTAGTTTTTATAACAATTCTCTAATTTTTTTTTTACCAGGGTCACAAGAAAACTGGCCACAAATAATCACAAGGCTAAAATTACAGTGGTCTGTCTACCTGCATGTGCTCATAGCATTGCCTTATAGCTGTATTTATACAAACAATGCTTTTAAAAGTATACACTCTATCTTTAACTTAACATTCTTTTTTTTCCTTTATTTATTTGTGGCGGTCTCTTGCTTTTTTTTTACTGGAAGCCCCGCCATTTCTCTAATTGGTTGCAGTGGAGAAAACGCTGCAACCAATCAGCAGCCGCTTGTACTGCAAAAATACAGAAAGACAGAAAGAGAGAACAACCAAACACAAAGACATGAAAACAGAAAAAAACATGTGTCCCTCAGGCACGTAACAATATCATATCACTATTTTTTTTTTTTTACAAATCTCCAAAAGTGCCACAACAAGGCAACATTAAAAAAATTTGTTTTACCATGGTCACAAAACCTCATATTACCATATCATATTAGTTTTTTTAACAATTCTCCAAAACTGCCACAAGAGGGCGACAATACAAGATTATTTTTTTACCATGGTCAACACACCTCATATTACCACATCATAATAGTTTTCCAAAAGTGCCCAAAGATTTTTTTTACCATGATCACAAGATCTCATATTAACACATCATATTACTTTTTTGCAAATCTCCATAAGTGCCACAAGAGGGCGACATTACAAGGATTTTTTTTACCAACATGGTCACGAACTCATTTTACCATATCATGTTAATTTTTATGACAATTCTCTAAAAGTGCCACATGAGGGCGACATTATGTCTACATAACTATGTTGATATAAACACCGTGAACAACATTGATCATTTGTAACAACATTTACCCTTCTGGGCCACTGTACTAATTTCCTTCGAAATCAATAAAGTATCTATCTATCTATCTATCTATCTATCTATCTATCTATCTATCTATCTATCTATCTATCTATCTATCTATCTATCTATCTATCTATCTATCTATCTATCTATCTATCTATCTATCTATCTATCTATCTATCTATCTATCTATCTATCTATCTATCTATCTATCTATCTATCTATCTATCTATCTATCTATCTATCTATCTATCTATCTATCTATCTATCTATCTATCTATCTATCTATCTATCTATCTATCTATCTATCTATCTATCTATCTATCTATCTATCTATCTAACACACGCGAGACAGATGACATTAACTCATTTACTTACTTAAATGAATGACTTAGTCAGTACATTGGCCCACTACACAGATCTATCTATCTATCTATCTATCTATCTATCTATCTATCTATCTATCTATCTATCTATCTATCTATCTATCTATCTATCTATCTATCTATCTATCTATCTATCTATCTATCTATCTATCTATCTATCTATCTATCTATCTATCTATCTATCTATCTATCTATCTATCTATCTATCTATCTATCTATCTATCTATCTATCTATCTATCTATCTATCTATCTATCTATCTATCTATCTATCTATCTATCTATCTATCTATCTATCTATCTATCTATCTATCTATCTATCTATCTATCTATCTATCTATCTATCTATCTATCTATCTATCTATCTATCTATCTATCTATCTATCTATCTATCTATCTATCTATCTATCTATCTATCTATCTATCTATCTATCTATCTATCTATCTATCTATCTATCTATCTATCTATCTATCTATCTATCTATCTATCTATCTATCTATCTATCTATCTATCTATCTATCTATCTATCTATCTATCTATCTATCTATCTATCTATCTATCTATCTATCTATCTATCTATCTATCTATCTATCTATCTATCTATCTATCTATCTATCTATCTATCTATCTATCTATCTATCTATCTATCTATCTATCTATCTATCTATCTATCTATCTATCTATCTATCTATCTATCTATCTATCTATCTATCTATCTATCTATCTATCTATCTATCTATCTATCTATCTATCTATCTATCTATCTATCTATCTATCTATCTATCTATCTATCTATCTATCTATCTATCTATCTATCTATCTATCTATCTATCTATCTATCTATCTATCTATCTATCTATCTATCTATCTATCTATCTATCTATCTATCTATCTATCTATCTATCTATCTATCTATCTATCTATCTATCTATCTATCTATCTATCTATCTATCTATCTATCTATCTATCTATCTATCTATCTATCTATCTCTATCTATCTATCTATCTATCTATCTATCTATCTATCTATCTACCTACCTACCTACCTACCTACCTACCTACCTACCTACCTACCTACCTACCTACCTACCTACCTATCGATCGATCGATCTTTTTAGCAATTATCCAAAAGTGCCACAACAGGGCGACATTACAAATTATGTTTTTTGTACCATGCTCACAAGAAATCTGGTGGCCACAAATAAGCACAAGGCTAAAATTACAGTGGTCTGTCTACCTGCATGTGCTCTTAACATAGCCTGTAGCTTTATTTACTTAACCAGTACTTTCAAAGTATACATTGTAATTGGTTGCAGTAGAGAACAGGCTGCAACCAATCAGCAGCCACTTGTACTGCTGATGCTTAGTCACTTCACCATCGGCCTTTCCCAAACCGTTCCCTCCTCACTAACACTCCACTACAGAGTCACACTCCATATGAAGTCACACTCTGTGCTGTGAAGGGAGCTTCCAATTAAAGGGAGGGTCTAAATTCAGGAGTCAACTCTGGGACGCCCTCTTTGCTTTCCAGCGGAAGAAGGAAGCTGCCGTCACCATGGCTACAGATAGACGCTTTTCTCACCTTGTCTTCATGTCTTGCGCTCCGTTATCATTTCAGCATCTCCAAGCGGAAATACGAGCTTAGGAGACGCAAGCACCTGCTACTTTATAACTAGTATAAATGTATAGTTATGTTTTAATTCTCCAAAAAATCAGAGTCAGAGAGTCAGAGTCAGAGAGGTTTTATTGTCATTTCAGCTACATACAAGTACGTATTGAAACGAAACAGCGTTCCTCTAGGATCACGGTGTAACACGGTACAAAAAGTGCAAGACAATACAAAAACAGTGCAAATACAACAATAATACAAAAAATCCTATAATAAATAACTACAAAAGATATTCCTAATTATCCCTAATCTAAACAAGTAATTAGAAGACAGGACTAAAGACAAGTGTTAGTACATGATGGTGAATAGATGGTACAATGGTTCATGAGGTAGTGACATGTTGTACATTAGCAGCGTAAAATTGGCAATGCAGATAAGGTGCCTAAAAAGTAAATATGGTGCAAAATACAAGTAAGGTGCAGAAATTATTGTGCATTTCCAGGAGGTGTGCAAAAATGCAAGTAACAGTCAAAAATGCAAGTAACATAGTCAAAAATGCAAGTAACAGTCAATACAGATCAGTGTGTGGCAGCAGAAAATTTCCGGAGGAAATTGTTACAGTCCTGAGTTTAGAAGTCTGATTGCTTGAGGGATAAAACTGTTACACAGTCTGGTTGTGTTAGTCCGGATGCTGCGGTATCGTCTCCCAGACGGGAGCAGAGTAAAAAGTCCATGTGATGGATGGGTTGGATCGTCCACAATGCTGAGAGCTTTGCGGATGCAGCGGGTGTTAAAAATGTCCGTGAGAGATGGAAGAGCGACCCCGATGATCTTTTCAGCTGTCCTCACTACTCGCTGGAGAGTCTTGCGGTCCGACGCAGTACAATTTCCGAACCAGACAGTGATGCAGCCGCTCAGGATGCTCTCGATTGTTCCTCTGTAGAACGTGGTGAGAATGGGGGGTGGCAGATGAGCTTTCCTCAGTCTTCTCAAAAAGTAGAGACGCTGCTGGGCTTTCTTGGTGATGGAACTGGTGTTAAGGGTCCAGGTGAGATTCTCCTCCAGATGAACACTGAGAAATTTGGTGCTCTTGACGATCTCAACAGATGAGCCGTCGATGTGCAGTGGGGAGTGGTCCCTTAGTGTCTTTCTAAAGTCAATGACCATCTCTTTGGTTTTATCCACATTCAGAGACAGGTTGTTGACTTGGCACCAGTCCGTTAGATGTTGTACCTCCTCTCTGTACGCTGACTCATCGTTGTTGCTGATGAGTCCCACCACAGTTGTGTCGTCTGCAAACTTAACGATGGAATTCGAGCTGTGCATTGCTGTACAGTCGTGCGTAAGCAGAGTAAACAGCAGTGGACTGAGCACACAGCCTTGGGGAGCGCCGGTGCTCAGTGTGGTGGTGCTGGAGGTGTTCTTACCGATCCGGACGGACTGAGGTCTCTCAGTCAAGAAGTCCAGGATCCAGTTGCAGAGAGAGGTGTTCAGGCCCAGCGTGCTCAGCTTTCCAATTAGATGCTGAGGAATGATGGTGTTGAATGCTGAGCTAAAGTCTATGAACAGCATCCTGACGTAAGTGTTCTTTCTGTCCAGGTGTGTAGAAGCCAGGTGAAGTGTGGTGGATATGGCGTCGTCCGTTGAGCGGTTAGGACGGTACGCAAACTGCAGTGGGTCCATGGTGGGAGGCAGTAGTGTCTTAATATGCCTCATGACTAGTTTCTCGAAGCACTTTGTGATGATAGGCGTGAGTGCTACGGGACGATAGTCGTTGAAGCATGACACAGATGACTTCTTTGGCACGGGTACGATGGTGGTCGTCTTGAGGCACGTTGGAACGATGGCGCTGCTCAGGGAGATGTTGAAGATGTCAGTGAATACATCTGCCAGCTGGTCTGCACATCCCTTGAGCACTCGGCCAGGAATGTTGTCTGGTCCAGAAGCCTTCCGTGGGTTGACTCTGTGCAGAGTTCTCCTCACGTCCGCTGTGGTGAGACGAAGCACCTGGTCGTCACAAGGTGGGATCATCTTCCTCGCCAACATGTTGTTCTGCGCCTCGAACCGAGCGTAGAAGTCATTCAGCGCATCTGGAAGGGAGGCATCACTGTCACAGACGGGTGGAGTCGTCCTGTAGTTGGTGATGGCCTGGATGCCCTGCCACAAGCGCCGTGTGTCACCGCTGTTCTGGAAGTGGCTGTGGATGTTCTGGCCGTGTGCGCGCTTTGCTTCTCGGATCGCCCGGGACAGTCTGGCTCTCGCTGTTCTCAGAGCCGGCTGGTCACCTGCTTTAAAAGCGAAGTCTCGGGCCCTCAGCAGTGCACGCACCTCTGGAGTCATCCACGGCTTCTGGTTGGGTCTGGAAGTGATGGTTCTAGTGGTAGTGACGTCCTCAATGCATTTGCTGATGTAGCAGGTCACTGAAGTCGTGTACTCCTCTAGATCAGTGTAATCGCCGTATGTTGTCCTGAAGAGCAGAGATGGATCCTTCTGGCCAGGTTTTCACCTGTTTCTGTACAGGTCTGGAGCGCTTGACGAGTGCTCTGTATGCTGGAATTAGCATTACAGAGATGTGGTCTGAGTATCCGAGGTGGGGGCGGGGCTCCGCCCGGTACGCACCGGCAATGTTCGTGTAAACATTATCCAGCGTGTTCGCTCCTCTCGTAGTCGCAAAGTCCACATGCTGATGGAATTTAGGGAGAACAGACTTGAGATTTGCATGATTAAAATCCCCAGCGATAATAAACAGTCCGTCTGGATGAGTGTTCTGCAGTTCGCTGATGGCTCTGTAAAGTTCGCTCAATGCTTCCTTCGCGTTCGCGCTGGGCGGAAGATACACCGCGACAATAAGCACGCTGGTGAATTCTTGTGGTAAATAAAAAGGTCTGCATCTAACAATAGCAAATTCCACCATCGGAGAACAGTACGCCACAACAAGCACAGAGTCCTTGCACCATTCGGTGTTAATGTAAACACAACAGTCCCTGTACTCACATTGGGTCGTTCGCTGAAGTCTGATACAGTCCAGTTTATTCTCCAGAGAGCATGCATTTGCGAGGAATAACGATGGTAGAGCCGGCCGGCTTGGGTTAGCTTTTAGCCTAGCACGGACCCCGGCTCGCTTTCCACGCTTCTGCTTCCTCGAGCACCGCTTGCGGCGCCCCCTCCCCCGGTCACCTGCTTCAGGTAACACCGAGGACTGCAGGTCTGGTTCGCGAAGTAGGCAGAGTTCATGCAGAGTTCGCTGCAGATCATCTTGCAGGTTGGTTTCTGACTGTTTTCTCAATTGTAGCAGTGTCTGGCGGTTGTAAACTAAGTCAAAACTGGTTTCCATACGTTTATAAACAAAACTGTCCTAAACAAACTTACAAACTTTTCCTGAAAACAACAAAAAAACACAGTTTTTCGACCCCAGAGCGGCCGCTGCGTGTTAACGCGCCGCCATCTTGGATCAAAGAGTTTGTAAAGATTGTTCATTTTTCTCCTTCTTCCTTACCCACTTTCCCCATTGTGAACAGGAAAGAAGGCAGCCATACATTCATACACGTAGGAATTATTATGTTTAGCCTATTAGGTAAAAAGTGGGTGCTACCCCTTGTATTTTTTGTCTTTGTTAGTTAGTTTAGGCCTGACTAGGCAGTTTAGCTGTTTTTCTTATTTGTTTTATTTGGCACCGTCTACAGTTCACTTTGTGAGTGGGAGCTTTGCTGGATTTTAAGTTCCAGTGTGTACATTTGTGTTCTCTAATTAATACACTTTGTTTGTAAAAACCTGTAACATTTAAAGACCTGCTAAGTGAAGTTAATTTAGCTGGGTATAAATCTGGTTTTCTGCTTATTTTCACACCTCTTCACTGAGTTATGTAGCACCTTGGCAATGTACCAGCAATTACTGTACCCTTAAATTAAGGCTAACCATGTACATGTAACAGATATGGTAATATGAGATCATGTGACCATGGTAAAAAAAAATATTTGAGATGTTGCCCTCTTGTGGCACTTTAATGTCTTTGGACTGTGGGAAAAAAAACATAGCACCTGGAGGAAAACCATGCAGACAAATGGAGAACATGCAAACTCCTCTTGTGGAACTTTCGGAGAATTGTAAAAAAAAAAAGTAATATGATATGATAATACAAGATCTTGTGACCATGTTGAAAAAATTGTGATGTTGCCTTCTTGTGGCACTTTTAAAACATTGTTAAAAATGAGTTATGATATGGCAATATGAGATCTTGTGACCATGGTAAAAAAAAATTATTGTGATGTTGACCTCTTTTGGCACTTTTGGAGAATTGTAAAAAAGTCATTTGAAATGTTAAAACACTATATTGCCAAAAGTTTTCACTCACCCATGCAAATCATTGAATTCAGGTGTTCCAATCACTTCCATGGCCACAGGTGTATAAAATCAAGCACCTAGGCATGCAGACTGCTTCTACAAACTTTACTGAAAAAATGGGTCTCAGGAGCTCAGTGAATTCCAGTATGGTACTGTAATAAGATGCCACCTGTGCAACAAGTCCAGTCGTGAAATTTCCTCGCTACTAAATATTCCACAATCGACTGTCAGTGCTATTATAACAAAGTGGAAGCGATTGGGAACAACAGCCATGAAGTGTTAGTGCCATGTAAAATAACAGAGCTGAGGCTCATAGTGCACAGAGGTCGCCAATTTTCTGCAGTCAATTGCTACAGACCTCCAAACTTCATGTGGCCTTCAGATTAGCTCAAGAACAGTGTGTAGAGCTTCATGGAATGCAGCCGAGCAGCTGCATCCAAGTCTTACATCACCAAGCATAATGCAATGCGTCGGATGCAGTGGTGTAGAGCACACCGTCACTGGACTCTAGAGCAGTGGAGACGTGTTCTCTGGAGTGACGAATCACGCTTCTCTGTCTGGCAACCCGATCGACGAGTCTGGGTTTGGCGGTTGCCGGGGGAACGGTACTTGTCTGACTGCATTGTGCCGAGTGTAAAGTGTGGTGGAGGGGGGATTATGGTGTGGGGTTGTTTTTCAGGAGTTGGGCTCGGCCCCTTAGTTCCAGTGAAAGGAAATCTTAATGCTTCAGCATACCAAGAGATTGTGGACAATTTCATGCTCCCAACTTTGTGTTCCCAGTTTGGGGATGGCCCCTTCCTGTTCCAACATGACTGTGCACCAGAGATAATGCATAAAGACTTAGACGAGCGAGTTTGGTGTGGAAGAACTCGACTGGTCTTCACAGAGTCCTGACCTCAACTCGATAGAACACCTTTGGGATGAATTAGAGCTGAGACTGCGAGCCAGGCCTTCTCGTCCAACATCAGTATCTGACCTCACAAATGCGCTTCTGAAAGAATGGTCAAAATTCCCATAAACACACTCCTAAACCTTGTGGAAAGCCTTCCTTGAAGAGTTGAGGCTGTTATAGCTGCTAAGGGTGGGCCGACATCATATTAAACCCTATGGATTAAGAATGATACGTCACTCAAGTTCATATAGGTGTGAAGGCAGGTGAGTGAATACTTATGGCAATATATTATATGTCTTGTGACCATAATAGAAAAAATCTTTGTAATGTCGCCCTCTTAGAACACTTTTGGAGAATTGTTAAAAAAAATAACATGAAATGGTAAAATGAAAACATGTGACCATGTTGGTAAAAAAATGTCGTGTTTGGTTGTTCTCTCTTTCTGTCATTTTGCAGTACAAGTGGCTGCTGATTGGTTGCAGCCTGTTCTCCACTGCAACCAATAACAGATATGTCCCCAATCCCAATCCGCTCCCTACTCACTCCCCCCTCTCCACTCCACCTCCGTTTGAGCGTTCACGTGGAGTGCTCACCACATTAAGGGCTGTTCCAAAGTAATTAGGACGGAGCGGAAGTGAACTGTAAAACCCTTCAACAGCGAGTGAACACAAGAGCACAATCAACCACCACACTCCACAGAAGTGCAGCTAGGAAAGGTGAATGGAGGAAACAACTTACAAATGTAAAATATTATATTAAATTATCCTCATAAGGTGTTAGGGAAAATGTAGGCACAGTCTTCTTCAGTCTTTTTAAAGAAAGTAATGAAATCTGTGATCAGTGAACTTAAACTTCATAAATGGCAAAATTATTTTACCCCAACAATACCATCACTAACATTATTATCATATTTACAGTTTTTTTCTCAGTGGCTTTGGTGCATTTCTCACATCACTATTAACATTTGCACAACAGTAAGTGCATTTCTCAAAACAATTAGTACAAACTGCAAAACCTAGTTGATAACTTGCAAAAGCGTGTCACTTGCTCCAAATGGAAAGTTCATTCCTCAAAAGCAAGTATTCATGTCAATGAAAGTGTCAGGGTCATCAAAATAAAAAGTCCTGACTCCATTGTTTATGAACAAGATAGTCAAATGGCTTTGTCATGTTTTCATTATGACAGTTCACTCTGTGTTTTCCAGTGCAAAAAAGTCAGATCATGGTGACACTACCTGAAAATGCTCAAGACAGCACTATACACTATTAGCACACCCATCTGAAATCTACACATTACTACACATTATAAGTTACACATTACTGTATTTAGTGAGGTAAATGAGTACAAGACACTCAATATGTACAGTGTATCACAAAAGTGAGTACACCCCTCACATTTCTGCAAATATTTAAGTATATCTTTTCATGGGACAACACTATAGACATGAAACTTGGATATAACTTAGAGTAGTCAGTGTACAGCTTGTATAGCAGTGTAGATTTACTGTCTTCTGAAAATAACTCAACACACAGCCATTAATGTCTAAATAGCTGGCAACATAAGTGAGTACACCCCACAGTGAACATGTCCAAATTGTGCCCAAATGTGTCGTTGTCCCTCCCTGGTGTCATGTGTCAAGGTCCCAGGTGTAAATGGGGAGCAGGGCTGTTAAATTTGGTGTTTTGGGTACAATTCTCTCATACTGGCCACTGGATATTCCACATGGCACCTCATGGCAAAGAACTATCTGAGGATGTGAGAAATAGAATTGTTGCTTTCCACAAAGATGGCCTGGGCTATAAGAAGATTGCTAACACCCTGAAACTGAGCTACAGCATGGTGGCCAAGGTCATACAGCGGTTTTCCAGGACAGGTTCCACTCGGAACAGGCTTCGCCAGGGTCGACCAAAGAAGTTGAGTCCACGTGTTCGGCGTCATATCCAGAGGTTGGCTTTAAAAAATAGACACATGAGTGCTGCCAGCATTGCTGCAGAGGTTGAAGACGTGGGAGGTCAGCCTGTCAGTGCTCAGACCATACGCCGCACACTGCATCAACTCGGTCTGCATGGTCGTCATCCCAGAAGGAAGCTGACGCACAAGAAAGCCCGCAAACAGTTTGCTGAAGACAGGCAGTCCAAGAACATGGATTACTGGAATGCCCTGTGGTCTGACGAGACCAAGATAAACTTGTTTGGCTCAGATGGTGTCCAGCATGTGTGGCGGCGCCCTGGTGAGAAGTATCAAGACAACTGTATCTTGCCTACAGTCAAGCATGGTGGTGGTAGCATCATGGTCTTGGGCTGCATGAGTGTTGCTGGCACTGGGGAGCTGCGGTTCATTGAGGGAAACATGAATTCCAACATGTACTGTGACATTCTGAAACAAGCATGATCCCCTCCCTTCGAAAACTGGGCCTCATGGCAGTTTTCCAACAGGATAACGACCCCAAACACAACCTCCAAGATGACAACTGCCTTGCTGAGGAAGCTGAAGGTAAAGGTGATGGACTAAACCCAATTGAGCACCTGTGGCGCATCCTCAAGTGGAAGGTGGAGGAGTTCAAGGTGTCTAACATCCACCAGCTCCGTGATGTCATCATGGAGGAGTGGAAGAGGATTCCAGTAGCAACCTGTGCAGCTCTGGTGAATTCCATGCCCAGGAGGGTTAAGGCAGTGCTGGATAATAATGGTGGTCACACAAAATATTGACACTTTGGGCACAATTTGGACATGTTCACTGTGGGGTGTACTCACTTATGTTGCCAGCCATTTAGACATTAATGGCTGTGTGTTGAGTTATTTTCAGAAGACAGTAAATCTACACTGCTATACAAGCTGTACACTGACTACTCTAAGTTATATCCAAGTTTCATGTCTATAGTGTTGTCCCATGAAAAGATATAATGAAATATTTGAAATGTGAGGGGTGTACTCACTTTTGTGATACACTGTATGTTTCACATTTTTACTGAATATGCTCTTTGCAATTCTAATTTGTTCACAGCATTGTGCTATAGCAAAGTACAAACTTATTTACAACAAACATAAGAAACACCCTTTGGGTAGAGCTGTGCACAACTGTAAACAATATTGCAGTACATATTGGAACTGAATTGGAACATACAACATACACAGTACTGTAAATCATTATTGCACATCCAGACATTCCTGTCTGTCTGGCCACATATTTTCATCGACATTACAGCGAATATCATCCCTGGCAATGCAGCAAGGAAAGTATCTCCTTAAGTAGCAAATCCAAATCCATCCATGGCCACTAGCAGGGCCATTTGGGTATGTGGATGCCGGTCATATACCTTCCACCTTCAGGCAGAGAAAAACTCCTCTATTGGATTAAGGAATGAGGAGTAGGGAGGGAGATATTCCACCAGCATCCTTTCATGTGCTGCAAACCACTGTCTGACCAAATCTAAGTGGTGAAAACTCACATTATCCCATATTACAACATACTTGTTCAGATGGTCTCCATTTAGACCCCTCTCATTCTCAGGGATTATGTCCCAGTAAAGAGTGTCTAAAAAAGTCAGCAAATGTTTTGGTAAGATTTGCTTGACTGATCTTGAGAAATAGTTCAACATTTTTGTATGTAATGATTTAAGCAATGAAATGAGGACTATTAGTTTAATAGGGAATGACTATTCAGCATTCATAAGTATAGTTCATTTTGACAGACATGACATAAGCAAATGATAATGTTATAAAACAGCAGAGAATTGTATGGAAGCAATTGATGCATGTCCAAAAGCATTTGTAATTTGTTGGAAGGAATGAGAAACTGCTACTATGATGTGCACAAATGACTAAATCTTGTGGAGGCTGAACTAACAGTTATGAGAATTTTAATTCTGATCAGAGAAATGCACCAAAGCAATTGAGAAAAACTGTAACACCATTTTTTGGAGAATTAAAACATAACTATACATGTATACTAGTTATAAAGTAGCAGGTTCTTGCGTCTCCTAAGCTCGTATTTCCGCTTGGAGATGCTGAAATGATAACGGAGCGCAAGACATGACGGCAAGGCGAGAAAAGCATCTATCTGTAGCCATGGTGACGGCAGCTTCCTTATTCCACTCGAAAGCAAAGAGGGCGTCCCAAAGTTGACTCCTGAATTTAGACCCTCCCCTTAATTGGAAGCTCCCTTCACAGCACAGTGTGACTTCATATGGAGTGTGACTCTGTAGTGGAGTGTTAGTGAGGAGGGAACGGTTTGGGAAAGGCCGATGGTGAAGTGACTAAACATAAGCAGTACAAGTGGCTGCTGATTGGTTGCAGCCTGTTCTCTACTGCAACCAATTACAATGTATACTTTTAAAGTACTGGTTAAGTAAATACAGCTACAGGCTATGTTAAGAGCACATGCAGGTAGACAGACCACTGTAATTTTAGCCTTGTGCTTATTTGTGGCCACCAGTTTTCTTGTGAGCATGGTACAAAAAAAATCTTGTAATGTCGCAAATAAAAAGTCACAACGCAAATAAATTAAGCCACAACACGAATTAAAAAAGTCACAATGCAAATAAATTAAGCCACAACACAAATAAAACTAGTCACAACACAAATAAAACTAGTCACAACGCAAATAAAACTAGTCACAACGCAAATTAAAAAAGTCACAACGCAAATAAATTAAGCCAAATACAAAGACAAGACAAACATAGAGTCTATACTTTTAAAGCACTGGTTAAGTAAATACAGCTACAAGGTTATGTTATGAGCACATGCAGGTAGACAGAGCAATGTAATTTTAACCTTGTGATTATTTGTGGCCAGTTTTCTTGTGACCATGGTAAAACAAAATTGAGCTGTCGCCCTCTTGTGGCATTTTTGGAGAATTGTTATGAAAACTAATATGATATGGTAATATGAGGTCTGTTGACCATGGTAAAATAAATATTTGTAATGTCGCCCTCTTGTGGCAGTTTTGGGGAATTGTAAAAAAGTAATATGATGTGGTAATATGAGATCCTGTGACCATGGTAAAAGAAATATTTGTAATGTCGCCCTGTTGTGGCACTTTTAGGGAATTGTAAAAAAAAAAATATTGATTTGATATTGTTACTTGCCTGAGGGACACATGTTTTTTTCTGTTTTCATATATTTGTGTTTGGTTGTTCTCTCTTTTTTTGTCTTTCTGCCTTTTAGCAGTACAAGTGGCTGCTGATTGAATGCAGCGTTTTATCCACTGCATCCAATGAGAGATATGGTTGAGTGACTGAGGGCGAGGCTTCCAGTAAAAAACACAGCAAGAGACCGGCATGATTAAAAAAAAGAAAAGGATAGAATGTCAAGACAAAGATAGAGTGTATACTTCTAAAGCACTGGTTGAGTAAATACAGCTGCAAGGTTATGTTATGAGCACATGCAGGAAGACAGACCACTGTAATTTTAGCCTTGTGATTATTTGTGGCCTGTTTTCTTGTGACTGTGGTTAAAAAAAAAAATTGTAATGTCGCCCTCTTGTGGCAGTGTTGGAGAATTGCAATAAAGTAATATGATGTGGTAATATGAGGTTTTGTGAATATGGAAAAAAAAAGATCCTTGTAATGTCGTCATCGTCGTCTTGTGGCAGTTTTGGAAAACTGTAAAAAAAATTACCATGACATGGTAAAATGAGCTCATGTGACCGAATTGGTAAAAAAAATCTTTTAATGTCGCCCTCTTAAGGCACTTTTGAAAAATTGCAAAAAAAATAGTGATATGATATTGTTACGAGCCTGTTCTCTACTGCAACCATTTAGAGACATGGTGGAGTGACTGGGACTTTCAATATGAAAAAAAGGGCAGTTGTAGCTTAACGGTTAAGATACTGGACTAGTAAGCAGAAGGTTGATGGTTCAAACCTCATCACTGTCAGGCTGCCACCGTTGGGCCCTTGAGCAAGGCCCTTAACCCTCAAATGCTTAGACTGCAAAATGTAAGTCGCTTTGGATAAAAGTGTCTGCTGAATGCTGAAAATTTAAAGACAAAGCAAGAGTGTTTACTTTTATTATTTGTGGCCAGTTTTGTTGTGACCATGGTAAAAAGAAATTGAAATGTCGCCCTTCTGTGGCACTTTTGGAAAATTGTTTTAAAAAGTAATATGTTGGTAAAGACCATGTTGGTAAACAAAAATCTTCCCTCGCCCTGTTGTGGCACTTTTGAAGAATTGCAAAAAAAAAAAAAAATAGTGATATTATATTGTTACGAGCCTGTTCTCCACTGCAAACAATTAAAGACATGGTGGAGTTACTGGGGACGAGACTTTCAATATAAAAGCAGCAGGCGACCTGTATACTTTGAAAGCTCTGGTTAAGTAAATACAGCTACAACGTATGTTGTGAGCACATGCAGGTAAACAGAGCAATGTAATTTTAGCCTTGTGTTTATTTGTGGCCACCAGATTTCTTGTGACTGGTAAAAACAACAATTGAGATGTCGCCCTCTTGTTGCATTTTTGGAGAATTGTTACAAAAACTAATATAATATGGTAAAATGAGGTTTTGTGAACATGGTAAAAAAAGATTTTTGTAATGTCGCCCTATTGTGGCAGTTTTGGAATTGCACATTGAAAAATTAACATGATATGGTGAAATGAGTTCATGTGACCAAGTTGATAAAAAAAAAATCTTGTAATGTCGCCCTCTTGTGGCACTTTTGGAGATTTGCAAAAAAGTAATATGTTGTGTTAATATGAGATCTTGTGACCATAATAAACAAAAATCTTTGTAATGTCGCCTTGTTGTGGCACTTTTGAAGAATTGTGAAAAAAAAAAATAGTGATATGATATTGTTACGAGCCTGTTAACTACTGCAACCAATTAGAGACATGGTGGAGTGACTGTGGGCGGGACTTTCAGTATAAAAAAAAAAAGAAAATAATGTCAAGGGCAGTTGTAGCCTAGCGGTTAAGATACTGGACTAGTAAGCAGAAGGTTGCTGGTTCAAAGCTCATCACTGCCAGGCTGTCACCGTTGGGCCCTTGAGCAAGGCCCTTAACCCTCAATTGCTTAGACTGCAAAATATAAGTCGCTTTGGATAAAAGCGTCTGCTAAATGCTGTAAAGGCAAAGCTAGAGTGTTTACTTTTATTAATTGATTATTTGTGGCCATTTTTTTTGTGACCGTGGTAAAAAAGAAATTGTAATGTCGCCCTCTTGTGGCACTTTTTGAGCATTGCAAAAAAAGTTATATGATGTGGTAATATGAGGTCTTTTGACCATGGTAAAAAAAGATCCTTGTAATGTCGCTGTCTTGTGGCAGTTTTGGAAAACTGTAAAAAAAAAATTCACATGATATGGTAAAATGAGTTCATGTGACCAAATGGGTAAAAATATCTATTTTAATATATTTTAATAAAATATATTAAAATATATATTAAATAAAATATATTTTAATGTCGCCCTGTTGTGGCACTTTTAAAAAATTGCAAAAAAGTAATATGATGTGGTAATATGGGATCTTGTGATCATGTTAAATAAATCTTTGTCGCCCTGTTGTGGCACCTTTGGAGAATAAAAAAAATAAATAGTGATATGATATTGTTACTTGCATGTATTAGTGTTTGGTTGTTCTCTCTTTCTGTCTTTTTGCAGTACAAGTGTCTGCTGATGTTATGAGCACATGCAGGTAGACAGACCACTGTAATTTTAGCCTTGTGATTATTTGTGGACACCAGTTTTCATGTGACTATGGTAAAAAAAAAAAAATTAAAATGTCGCCCTCTGGTATCACTTTTGGAGATTTGTTATAAAAACTAACATTATATATTATTATATAATATTATGGTGAAATGAGATCATGTGACCATGCTGTTAAAAAAAATCTTGTAATGTCGCCCTCTTGTGGCACTTTTGGAGAATTGCAAAATAAAAAAATAGTGATATGATATATGTTACATGCCTGAGGGAAACGTTTTTTTTTCTTTTATGTATTTGTGTTTGGTTGTTTTTTTTTTTTGGTTGCAGCGTTTTCTCCACTGCATCCAGTGAGAGGCATGGTGGAATGACTAAGCATCAGCAGTACAAGTGGCTGCTGATTGGTTGCAGCCTGTTCTCCACTGCAACCAATGAGCGATAGGGTGGAGTGACTGAGGGCGAGGCTTCTAGTAAAAAAACAGCAGGAGACAGTTTTGGAGAACTTAAAAAAAAAATTTACATGATATGGTAAAATGAGTTCATATGACCAAGTTGGTTATAAAAAAATATTTTAATGTCGCCCTCTTGTGGCACTTTTGGAGATTTGCAAAAAAGTAATATTATGTTGTAATATGAGATCTTGTGACCATGGTAAAAAAAAAATCTTTGTAATGTCGCCCTGTTGTGGAACTTTTGGGGAATAAAAAAAAAAAATAGTGAATAAAAAAAAAAAATAGTGATTTCATATTGTTACATGCCTGAGGGACACGTGTTTTTTTTGTTTTCATGTCTTTGTGTTTGGTTGTGCTCTGTTTCTGTCTTCCTGTATTTTTGCAGTACAAGTGGCTGCTGATTAGTTGCAGCCTGTTTTCCACTGCAACCAATCAGAGATATGATGGACTGACTGGGGATAAGCAGTACAAGTGGTTGCTGATTGGTTTAAGCCTGTTCTTCACTGCATCCAATTAGAGAAATGGTGGAGTAGCTGTGGGCGGGGCTTCCAGTAAAAAAAACAGCAAGAGACCGCCACGAATAAAAAAAGAAAATGATGTCAATACAAAGATAGAGTGTATACTTTTAAAGCACTGGTTGAGTAAATACAACTACAAGGTTATGTTATGAGCACATACAGGAAGACAGACCACTGTAATTTTAGCCTTTTGATTATTTGTAGCCAGTTTTCTTGTGACCATGGTAAAAAAAAAAAAAAAAGAAAGAAATGTCGCCCTCTTTTGGCACTTTTAAAGAATTGTTATAAAAGCTAATATGATATGGTAATATGAGTTCTGTTGACCATGGTAAAGCAAAAAATCATTGTAATGTCGCCCTTTTGTGGCAGTGTTTTAAAAAACTGTAAAAGAAATTAACATGATATTTAAACTTAGATCATGTGACCATGGAAAAAAAATCTTGTAATGTCTCCCTCTTTTGGCACTTTTGGAGAATTGCAATAAAATAATATGTTGTGTTAATATGAGATCTTGTGACCATAATAAACAAAAATCTTTGTAATGTCGCCCTGTTGTGGCACTTTTAAAGAAGTGTTGAAAAAAAATTGTGATATGATATTGTTACGAGCCTGTTAACTACTGCAACCAATTAGAGACATGGTGGAGTGACTGTGGGCGGGACTTTCAGTATAAACAAAAAAAGAAAAGAATGTCAAGGGCAGTTGTAGCCTAGCGGTTAAGCTACTGGGCTAGCAAGCAGAAGGTTGATTGTTCAAACCTCATCACTGCCAGGCTGCCACCGTTGGGCTCTTGAGCAAGGCCCTTAACCCTCAATTGCTTAGACTGCAAAATGTAAGTCGCTTTGGATAAAAGCATCTGCTAAATACTGACAATGTAAAGACAAAGTTAGAGTGTATACTTTTATTATTTGATTAATTGATTATTTGTGGCCAGTTTTCTTGTGACCATAATAAAAAAATTGTAATGTCGCCCTCTTGTGGCACTTTTGAAGAATTGCAAAAAAAAGTTATTATAATTTATATTATATAATATAATATTATGTGGTAATATGAGGTCTTTTAACCATAGTAAAAAAAATCCTTGTAATGTCGCTGCTTTGTGGTGTCACGCTTTGAGCCTCTGTGTGTGCTCCTGAGGTGCCACGCCCCCCTCTCCATGAGCACACTGTCTCCTGCCACACCCCGTTCCTGATTGGCTCTTCTGGGCTAATTAGCTCCAGCTGCTCCTAATAAAAGGAGGCAGCTTCTCAACAGACGCTGAGAACTATTCTTCTGAACTGGGTTATGGTGTTGGTCTCTGTGTTGGTCTCTGTGTTGGTCTCTGTGTTGGTCTCTGTGTTGGTCTCTGTGTTGGTCTCTGTGTTGGTCTCTGTGTTGGTCTCTGTGTTGGTCGGTCTCTGTGTTGGTCGGTCTCTGTGTTGGTCGGTCTCTGTGTTGGTCGGTCTCTGTGTTGGTCGGTCTCTGTGTTGGTCGGTCTCTGTGTTGGTCGGTCTCTGTGTTGGTCGGTCTCTGTGTTGGTCGGTCTCTGTGTTGGTCGGTCTCTGTGTTGGTCGGTCTCTGTGTTGGTCGGTCTCTGTGTTGGTCGGTCTCTGTGTTGGTCGGTCTCTGTGTTGGTCGGTCTCTGTGTTGGTCGGTCTCTGTGTTGGTCGGTCTCTGTGTTTGTTGGTCTCTGTGTTTGTTGGTCTCTGTGTTTGTTGGTCTCTGTGTTTGTTGGTCTCTGTGTTGGTCTCTGTGTTGGTCTCTGTGTTGGTCTCTGTGTTGGTCTCTGTGTTAAGCTTATGTTACTAGCCGTGTACTTAGTTTGTGTTACTAGCCGTGTACTTAGTTTGTGTTACTAGCCGTGTACTTAGTTTATGTTTAGTTAGCTGTGTTTAGTTTTGTTTAGCCCTGCTTTGTTGGTCTTGTCTTTTGTTATTAATAAATATCCTTTGTTAGTTTTTACATCTCTGCGTTTGTGTCCACCCCTATTGTCTTGTCCCTAGACCCCCTCGTGACATGTGGCAGTTTTGGAAAACTGTAAAAAAAAATTAACATGATATGGTAAAATAAGTTCATGTGACCGAACGGGTAAAAAAAAACAAAATTTTAATGTCGCCCTGTTGTGGCACTTTTGGAGAACTGTAAAAAACAAATTGTGAGATGATATTGTTACGTGCCTGAAGGACACAGAGTTTTTTTGTCTGTTTTCATGTACAGTATTTGTGTTTGGTTGTTCTCTCTTTCTGTCTTTCTGTATTTTTGCAGTACAAGTGGCGGCTGATTGGTTGCAGCGTTTTCTCCACTGCATTCAATGAGAGCTATGATGGAGTGACAGGGGGCGGGACTTTTAGTAAAAAAGCAGCAGACGACCGCCACAAATAAAAAAAAAAGAAAGAAAAGAATGTCAAGACAAAGATAGAGTGTATACTTCTAAAGCACTGGTTAAGTAAATACAGCTACAAGGTAATGTTATGAGCACATGCAGGTAGACAGACCACTGTAATTTTAGCCTTGTGATTATTTGTGGTCAGTCAAAAAAAAATTGAAATGTCGCCCTCTTGTATCAGTTTTGGATATTTGTTATAAAAACTAATATTATTTTTTATTATATAATATTATGGTAAAATGAGATCATGTGACCTAGCTGGTAAAAAAAATCTTGTAATGTCGCCCTCTTGTGGCACTTTTGGAGAATTGAAAAATAAAAAAATACTGATATGATATTGTTACGTGCCTGAGGGACACGTTTTTTTTTCTGTTTTCATGTATTTGTGTTTGGTTGTTCTCTCTTTCTGTCTTTTTGCAGTACAAGTGGCTTCTGATTGGTTGCAGCCTGTTCTACACTGCAACCAATGAGCAATAGGGTGGAGTGACTGAGGGCGGGGCTTCCAGTTAAAAACAGCAGGAGACCGCCAGAAATAAAAAAACAAAGTAAAGAATGTCAGGATAAAGATGGAGTGTATACTTAAATCATATACGTATGAAAGCTCTGGTTAATTAAATACAGCTTTACGGCTATGTTATGAGCATATGCAGGTAGACAGACCACTGTAATTTTGGCCTTATGTTTATTTGTGACCACCAGATTTCTTTTGACCGTGGTAAAAAAAAAAAATGTGTTGCTTCCCTCTGGTGGAACCTTTGGAGAATTGTAAAAAGTAATATGATATGTTAATATTCCCAGATTTTACCAATTCTTCCCTGTCTCAGGTCTGCAATCTTGCTGTCATTCTAGACTCCACTCTTTCTTTTGAATTTCACATAAAAAATGTTGCTAAAACTGGATATTTTCACCTTAAGAACATCTCTAGACTGCGCTCCTTTCTTTCATTCTCTTCAACTGAAACTATTGTAATGGACTATTGTAATGCTGTTCTTTATGGGCTCCCTGCCTCCGGGCTAAAGAGGCTACAGCATGTACAAAATTCAGCCGCGAGGGTCCTAACACATTCAAGATCACGTGATCACATAACTCCTTCACTTAAACAGCCCCACTGGCCACCCATCCAATACCACATTCAATATAAGGTTCTTTTGTTGGTTTTTAAAGCCTTGCATGGCCAAGCACTTACATATCTCACTGATTTACTTCATCCACACTCACCTACTCGTTTACTTCGGTCATCAGATGAAAACGTACTTGTTGTCCCCCCTTTCAGGCTTCGTTCTATGTGACAGGGCTTTTAGTATATCTGGTCCCAAACTCTGGAACTCCATTCCTGAGAAACTCCGAGCATGTACTTTGTTTTGGCTGAGCGGGAGTCATCTCTTCCCCTCCTGCTCCACCAACCAGACAAACCGCCAAAGTTTTTTATGTTGTGTTGTGTATCTTCTCTGGTAGTTAAAAGTTTAACTTAGTTATGTAATATTTTAATCAAACTTAAAAGCAGAGTAGGGGGTGAAGCCCTTTTTATGTTGTTTGTTTTTTGTTTTTCTCCTGGTAACAGTAGAGAGAGAGGCAGGAAAAACATTGTATTTTGATTAGTTTAGTACTTTGTACGGTGGCCGAGAAGTGCAAAACAAATTAACATTTTAGAAAATAAAATTACAAAAAAAACAAAAACAAATTTACAAGAGCTGAAACACTTTTACCAATGCCGAAACAAATTTACAAACAGCCGATCTGAAGAAAATGGTAGGTACAATACACAGGAAGTGCTTGTTGCTTACCTGCTGCCAATCAAACTGTTTCTCGGGGGTAAAGTGAACAGAGTTTGTGATGGTAACGCTAAACAATGTTTTGTCTATTTTGTGGAAATCATTTTATCCAGTTCACCTGCTTTTGTTTTTCTTGTAGTCTTGAAGTCCTTAGATGGTTTGTGCAGACATTTAGACGTGGCCTGTTCATCTCTATCTACTGTCCGCTTCTCTAAACATCTAAGGAATTCAACAAGAAAAACAAAAGCTGCCAACTGGCTGAAATAATTAACACAAAATGGACAGAACATTGTTTATTAGGGACGGAACATTTGATACCGAGGCTTTAAAACTTGTTTCACTTTTGTAACACTGGACTCAGTGTATCGGAGCTTATATTAAACCAGCAGGAATGTGTGGGACTGATTCAAAGCTTTGGTGCTTTTATTTCACTGATTATATAAGAGACAGTAAAACTACACTCTAATAAGTAATGTGTCATTTTTTCTACACAACTACTGTGTCCTGCAGTCTGTAACATGTTTTGTGTCATTTTTGGCCACTTTTTACACAGACACGTAAAGTAACTCCAATAGTTAGTCTACACATATATGTGTAGAACTGTGAGAAAATACACTGTTTAAAAATATATATTTATTCAATTTTAATTACATTTGTTGGATAAAATAATGGCATTTCTGACTAGAAACATAGATTTTTTTTCCCCCATGGAAGATTACAAATAAATTAATAAATAAAAATATGCATTAACCAGTCACATTTCTCCTATCAAGTAAATCTGTGTTTCATGGTTGATTTCCTCTTTTTGGACCATGCAAGGAAAGGAGCAGGACTCATCCTTATTGGTAAGTTGCAAAAGCAGTGGGGTTTCAAACTAGTCTAGTATTGAGTATGTTTTATTAATGTTTATTTAGTTCATGCTCATCAGTGTTTTGTTGTGTGTTTTATGAAGTCAAGCAAAGCTATAAAAAGTAGGTTTTAACCCTGTGACCTGTTTTAACTTACAATAGACTTACAATAGACTTAGTTAAGTAAAAAAGGAGGCACTGAATTACATTAATATAAACCTAAGTTTGCTTTTCTGTTCCTATTCAGTAATAAATGTTCTGTTAAACCTGACTAGTCTTTCTTTTTATTGGTATTATTTATCGTTAGCTAACTGGCTAACCGTTAATCGGACTTTTAGTTTGATAAAAATGGCGCCACAACAGAATGACTGTGGATGAGGTTACCATAGCAACCCTGTGTGTTTTCAGTGTTCTCAAGGTAATTTACTTAACTGAACTATTGGGACTGTGGGGTTACAGTGATTGAGTAACATTATTTAAGTTAAATCTCATTATGAGAAGCGAATTTTAATCATTTTAACATTTTTAGCTCAGTTCGTTTTACTAAATCGGTTCTTTTAAATCATCTGTTTAAACGAATCGAAAAACTGAATCGATTGATTCATTAGTGCTTAAGAGAAGCTAATGCAGTCGGTTCGGAAGTGCAGAATCGTTTCAGAAGAATCGGTTCTTTAAATCGAATTGTTAGCAACATTGCTTATTGTTATTAGCATTAAAGCTGGTAGTGGTGGATATATTTAGGGTAAAGCACAACTCTTCCAAAATTCATCATCCGATTTACTTTATTCTGGTAAAGGAAACATTTTAGCTTGTATGCTGTAACTGTAGTTTTCAGGTGACTTGTTTAATAATTTGTTAAACAGCCTATGTGAATAATTAGAGACATGACAAATTTGGAGGAATATTAGTTGTGTTCTGATAACTTATTTGGTTGGTTGACTAATCAGAATGTTATTCAAAATATTAAATGTTGTAAATGTCTAATTCAGTTAATATTTTGTATTGTGATTACACAAGACTCTCTGAGAGAGAAACACAGCACCTTGTAATGATATTTCTGTCTTTCTTTTAGGACAGAGAAACAGACGTTTTACGAGTTTTTGCAACCATCTTTAAGAATGGAAAGAAGTTCAAGCAAGATATATTTTGTACCTTTACTGTTAAACTGTTTGTAATCTTGTTTTAATTTATTACTTGTCACAAAAAAGAATGTTATTTAAACATTTGTAATATTATACAGTAAAATAAAATGGCTACATTTGTATTAGTCTTTATTTTACCCATTTTCTTGATTACACATAATCAACACACATTGTGTAAGAACAACACATTGTGTGTGTTAATTATCCTAACACGGTGGGTGTGCAAAAACAGGATGATACATTTACTGTGTTTAAATCAACATATAGTATGTGTCGTCCCTGAGCACACTCCTCACATGTGTTGAAATTCCACACAGTGTGTGTCGTTTTTAACACATTTCTTTTTAGAGTGTAGGATTACCAACCGCCTCGTAAAATACAGAATCGATCTTTATTTGGAGACTAAACGCCACGTTCCGTATTGAACTGATACAGGATGAGCTTTGTATGAAACTGAAGGATACTGCTGCTACCGTGGGAATTAGAAAGCGTTTGGTTATTATATTAAGTAGTATTCGCTTTTATTCTTAGTAACGGTGTGTGTGAGCAGGTTTATCAGCATAACAACCTGTTTAATACACCGCTGTATGAGTAGCGCAGTGGGCTGAGTGTGTTGTTGCTAGCTTTTGCAGGTTTGTGTGTGTGTGTGTGTGTGTGTGTGTGTTGTGTTTGGTTCTAGCTTTTGTGCGCGTGTGTGTGTGTGTGAGAGAGAGAGAGAGAGAGAGAGAGAGAGAGAGAGAGAGAGAGAGTAAAAAATGTAAGTAAAATAGGTGGATATGTCTCACCTGGACTGCTAGAGCCATTAATGTTATGTTAAATTGGGTGTTAGGGTCATGAATGAGTGATTAACTAAATAAACCATGAATACATTAAACAAATAAATAAATACAAATTGAGTAAATAAGTTTTCAGATTCTTCTGTGCTTAACAATACTGACTTATAAAGTCTTTATAAGTGACATCTGTGTTAAAAATGTGTTTGTATATTCCACTGTATTGTGAGAAATGGGACGTTATAAGTCATATTCTGCTAAAGCATAACGTTTCATAAACATATTTCAGTCAGACACATCTTGATTAAAGTGAAAGTGATCTTAGCTGTGTAACAATAAAAACCAAATAAGTGAAAGAAGACATTGTATGTGTCGGTGTTAGCTGTGTTAAAGCTATTTCTGAGTTAAACATTAAACAGTGCATCTTTATAAAAGAGATGTATCAGATAAATAACTAAAATAGACTTGAATCTGTTTTGTGAGTGTTAGAAACATCAGTAGAATGTGAATGTTGGAGCCATGTGTTGTTTTAGAAATGTTTCAGTATATGTGAACTTAAAGCTGACACGGTGATGTTCTGTAGATCTTACAGCACAAATATGTAGGAATGACTGAAATAAATGTTAGTGTATTAAAATATTCTTCTTATTATCACCATTATTATTCTAAATTGTTATATTTACTTTTTTCTTCCATTTGTTCTTTCAGCTACATGACAGTTAAGCACCCTGGACTCGACCTAGTCCTGCTTGGTAGCTGTGTTTTACTTCACACTAAACAGCCTATTTTTCTAGTAGAAAATGAAGCTCACATCCGCTTATAAATACATGTGGAAAACACCAAGGCCTGGTTTGCTCTTTTCAGCCTGTGTCTACAAGAAGATCGGGTTTCCTCAGCATATTTTTACGTGTAATAAGATGTGAAATGTGCGCTGCGTCGCTTTACGCATCAGGAGCGGTGTGCTGTTTTAGCAGAACACAAGGAAACAGAGCATCGTTAGGTTCCCTTTGCGGGCTTTTACATGAACGAGAGAACTTATGTTCGGCCGACGTGCACTTTATTACCTCGTATTTTATATCAGGACTTGTATTTTAATCACTATTTGCCATGAGAAAACACAAGTGCGCATGTGTCACGGAAGCACACAGACGCTGCGCTGGCCGAGCTGAGTCTACACAGTTCTCATGAGTGCTATAAAGCTCCGCCCCCTCTCGTAAGAGGGAGGAATCTCTGTACAACAGAGCACAGCGCTTCACTCGCTCTTTCTTAGCGCCGTTTTAGCTCCAACAACGATGGTAGAAGAAGCTCCAGCACCGGCCAGCTCGGCCCCCGCCAAGGCTCCTAAAAAGAAGACCGCGGCCAAACCCAAGAAAGCGGGTCCCAGCGTCGGCGAGCTGATCGTCAAAGCTGTTTCCGCTTCCAAGGAGAGGAGCGGCGTGTCCCTGGCCGCCCTGAAGAAAGCTCTGTCTGCAGGTGGATACGACGTGGAGAAGAACAACTCCCGCGTCAAACTCGCCGTCAAAAGCCTGGTGACCAAGGGCATCCTGGTGCAGACCAAGGGCACCGGCGCCTCAGGCTCTTTCAAGCTCAACAAGAAGCAGACCGAGGCGAAGAAGCCCGCGGCCAAAAAAGCCGCCGCTCCTAAAGTGAAAAAAGCCGCAAAGAAACCCGCTGCTGCAAAGAAGCCCAAGAAGGTAACAGCCAAGAAGCCCGCAGCTAAGAAGTCCCCCAAGAAGGTCAAGAAACCCGCTGCTGCCGCTAAGAAAGCCACCAAGAGCCCCAAGAAGGCTAAGAAGCCGGCGACCCCCAAGAAGGCAGCCAAGAGTCCTAAAAAAGCCAAGGTAGCCAAACCCAAGACCGCTAAACCCAAAGCGGCCAAGGCCAAAAAAGCTGCACCCAAAAAGAGGTAAACTTGTTCCTGTTTTCTTATCTTCATTTTCTTAAAACGGCTCTTTTAAGAGCCACCTATATCTTCCCATAAAGAGTCGCGTTTCCTAAACACATATATACATATAAGCATGCATGCGAACTGTTCATACATGCAGCCATTCATACATACATATTTTGTGGAGAGTGATCAGCAAGGAGTTAAAAACACTAAGTATAACTGGTCCTGTTTTATGTGTAATAATGCTTTTGTCACACATCCCCATAAAACTGTGCGTATAAATGTGTATATTTATGTGCACTCACGTATATGAGCTCCTTACATAATGTAATTATTAGTGTAAATGTTATTGTGACATAATATAATGTAATTGTTGCTTAAGAGAAGCTTTTCTGTATCATACATTACACGGGCGGAAGAACGGAGGAGAAGAGAGAGGAGGGGGGGCAATATGTGAGGGGGCGTGTATGTGTTTCCCTGAGACATGACGGCGCGTTTATGATTGGCTCAGCTGTGCCTTCGCTCTAAGCCAATAGGAGAGAGGCCAGTTTTCCTATATCATACAGCTTCGAGCCTTCCCCCGGTTTACTTCAGTTTTGTTCCACGAACGCATCTGATCATCAAAATGAGTGGGAGCTGTTGATATGGGTAATAAATTAAAAATAGCATTTTGTAAAAATGTAACACAAGCCATGAATAGAGGTGCAATTTGGGTTGGAAAAAAAGAATATTGGTCAAAACAAAAAGGTAAAAAGAGATTAAATATACCATACTACCAACTCCTTTACGGAGATTTTATGTTTAAACATGATCATTTAAATATAGACTGGCTAAATCAAACCAATAAAGATATTTATAATATAATTAATAATCATTATTATGGTGAAAAGATACAATACAGTCAACTAACCGAAGAGGAATCGACAAAAGTAAGAAAAAATATCTCCTCTAAAAACATCTCTGAAAACATACGCGATACAATATGGTTAATAACGGTTGGAAGACTTCCTGTAAGAGTTATCGTTAAATGGAGTTGCTTTGTAACAACAAAATTATGCCCGATACAGGGCTGTTTACAAGATGAAACCATCGAGCATCTACTAATAAACTGTAGTAGATCAGTTGATATTTGGAACAAAATTAAAACTTTAAACTTAGATTTCGAAATAAATAAAAAAACAATTATGTTTGGAATCTTCGAAAATATTTCTCAAAGAATAAATGACCTTTATTGGTTAGTTGTCTGTATTGTTAATACAAAAATCTGGAAAACTAGGTGTAAAATGATTTTCGAGCAATGCAACATACCCCCAGATATTGTTTTTAAACAAATTGTATGCCATCTTAGAAGACTAAAAAATGAAGACTTGCGCACAAAAAAAACTTCACTTCCTTGGTCAATATTAAGATTGTAATTTATTATTATTATTCTTTTTTTTTTTTTCACTTAAAAAAAATAATGTATAAAAAGGGAAAATAAAAAGAACAAGCTCTGAATATATATATTTTTTCTGTATTATTCTACTCTGGATTTGTAATGAACATTTTGAACTGATGTAATTATTTTGATGATGTATTGATCTGTATATATTTGTAATGTGATTGAATTTTGTTAAATAAAACTATTTAAAAAAGGAAGACCGGTGGTAAGGCTAGAGCTAAGGCCAAGACTCGTTCATCTCGTGCCGGACTTCAGTTCCCCGTGGGCCGTGTTCACAGACTGCTACGTAAGGGTAATTACGCCGAGCGTGTGGGAGCTGGTGCTCCTGTCTACTTGGCTGCCGTGCTGGAGTATCTGACCGCTGAGATCCTCGAGTTGGCTGGTAACGCCGCCAGAGATAACAAGAAGTCTCGTATCATCCCTCGTCATCTGCAGTTGGCCGTGCGTAACGACGAGGAGTTGAACAGACTGCTTGGAGGTGTAACCATCGCTCAGGGCGGTGTGCTGCCTAACATCCAGGCTGTTCTGTTGCCCAAGAAGACCGAGAAACCATCCAAGGCCAAGTAAAGTCGCTCTCGTGTTATAACCAAAAGGCTCTTTTAAGAGCCACCCATTTCCACAGAAAAAGTGCAATTTCTTCAGCTAATGTGTAAACAAAACAAATGTAATATCGTTTCATAGACTCACACGGCATAAAACACGTGATTTATCACGTTAAATTTAACAAATCAATATGTACGATTTATTTTTTCCCTATCTATCTTATCTTTACATATATCCCTATATATGTATACATTAGCCAAGTTATAGATCACTTGCAGTAACAAAACCAACAATATAGACGATTAAAAGTGGTGCAACAAACGTGTTTGTGTAATACACATGAAACAAAAATAATAATAATGCTAATAATAACTAACAACAAGCAAAATGAACGAAATATTCAATAATATATTTTTTAAAAAGGTATATGCTTTAAATGCGATTGTAAGCTGTGTTCTAAAAGCACAAAGAAAGAAAGGAAAGTATTATAAATCCCGCCAACAGCATAGAGGAAATATTATGTTTTTTGAAACGAGGCAGCGGCAGAACGCCGACCAGTAAGCGACATTTAACGTAAGCACGATCGTCCAATGAGAAAAGAGCGTAATCAAGACGCCCAATGAGCGCGGAGCGGCTCTGGTACTTAAATAGAGCGTGTTGTGCGAGCTAACATATTGTGTTCTACAGTTCGTGAAGTGCGGAGTTCCAGACGCGATGGCAAGAACCAAGCAGACCGCTCGTAAATCCACCGGTGGTAAAGCGCCGAGGAAGCAGCTCGCCACTAAGGCTGCCCGCAAGAGCGCCCCGGCTACTGGCGGTGTGAAGAAACCTCACCGTTACAGGCCAGGTACCGTGGCTCTGCGTGAAATCCGCCGTTATCAGAAGTCCACTGAGCTGCTCATCCGCAAGCTGCCCTTCCAGCGCCTGGTTAGAGAGATCGCTCAGGACTTTAAGACCGATCTGCGCTTCCAGAGTTCTGCCGTCATGGCTCTGCAGGAGGCCAGTGAGGCTTACCTGGTCGGTCTGTTCGAGGACACCAACCTGTGCGCCATCCATGCCAAGAGGGTGACCATCATGCCTAAGGACATCCAGCTGGCCCGCCGTATTCGCGGAGAGCGTGCTTAAACGAACCCACTCCATCCAGTTATCCCCAAAGGCTCTTTTAAGAGCCACTTACATGCTTCCACTGAAATGGGCATTTTGCATAAATTTTTTTATCATTCCATTGTGTGTGCGTGGTCCGAGTTATAATTTAGTTATATTTATCAGTTATAAATATTAGGAAAAACTGGTTAATGTGTTTGTGTGTGTAGAGATGTACTTTACATGTTCTTACAACAATTATAAACAAGGTTACATAAGTACAGCTGATTAAAGATTGGCAGGTGGTGTCTTATAACACATGATTAATAATGTTTATAGTGGTGTATGTTTATGGGGTTCTATAAAGCACTGAGTTAGTAAGAGTAATATAGTCGTTATGAGTAGTAGAGTAAAAACAAAAAACATGACGGTAAGTAAGAGGGAGCCGTAAATTGCAGCGGTGGTTAAAATATTTCGCTACTGATGCAAAAATAAAAAAGTTTAATGATCAGTAATTATTCAGAATAATATAACAATAATAAAATACTATTCTAGGTACTCAACACAGGGTAATTAGAGACATTTTAGAACAGACATACTGTAAAATATTAAGTGTAAATAATCATAATTACTCATAATAATTATTTTTATTTCTATTATAACTGTTGTAATAATAGTGTTATTGGTGATGGTAGTAGTAGTAGTAACTGTAATTATAATGTTATGGAGAACCAATAGATGATTAGTGGAGCGTTTCTTTCATCTCGTGGCCAAAATGTGAAAACACGAACTAAATCTGTGTGTTTATGTGTTTTCTTTTATGTATGTATATTTTTATGTATTTTCATGTAATATAAAAAATTGTTAGGAGGATTTAGTGGCGTTGGTGTTGCACGGTGTACACAGTCTTTATTTTACACAGAGATGGTATTAACTGATTGTAGTGTAATCTACAGTATGGCTGTACATTGGTAGAATGTAAACACGCTGGATGAAGTCATAAGGAATGAGCAGAATATTGAATGTTAACCATAAGACTGGTTATTGTAATAATGGTAATAAAACAACCGTATTCACAATGATGCCTTTTCTAATTTGGTAATTCATGTGTTTGAGCCGCCACTGTGTGTGTGTAACTTTAACCTTTGCCCTCTGAGTCCCGCAGCACCGACTCCCATTTCTGACGTGTTTTTGTCGCCGTTTGCAGGTTCTTCGGCTGGTACTCACACTCAGGCTGGAACTCATTGTTCTCGCTACCTGATCTGAAGGCATGAGGACCCAGGTGTGGTTCATCACCTCCAGGTGCGCCTTGTGTTCCTAGGCAGCACAGATGATATCTGTTGAGCCCAATTTAAAACCTCCTTCTAACCCAAACTATAATAACCCCAAAATGTTTCTAACCGTAACTATGATAACCCCAACATGTATCTAACCCAATTAGGATAACCCCAAGCTAGTTCTAACCCTAAATTAATCCTATTTTTACTATCAGGCAATGAAATTAGAAGGAGGCAGAGTAAAAACATCAACATAATTTCACTATTTAATTTACTTTCACGAAAACAGGTGGGAAAAAGTGTAGGTTTTCACATTAACAATACACAAAAAAAAAATTTCTATAACTTTTGGACTTCATTTGCTGTTTTTCAGTCCTTTGAAGCAGTCAAGACCAGCTTTGTGATGTCCAAAAAGTACATAAAGCGCTATAAAAAGACCTTGTTGCTTTTGTATTTGAGCTAGCAAAGCTTCACACCTGAATGTTGAACATTGTTCACGTTCTTGTATTTCACGGTGTTTAGTACCTTAATGGGGATTTAAATTGTAAACTTTAAACGGCTTTACTTCTGACTTCAGTAAATAAATAGACGCCCATGTCTTGTTAAGAAATTGCAGTTTCTATCTATTGCACTCACAGTTCTGTTCATGAACACATTACGGTGAAGATGGATAAACTCGCACACACCTAAATCATAAACTGAGAGGGAAATAAAAAAAACCAGAAAACCAACCCCATAAAAAAAGAAAATAAATTAATTAATTAATTAATTTGAGTTCACATATACGGACACATTTCTAAAACAACACATGGCTCCTACACTTACACAAGAGATCTCACTTATTAACATGCTTTTTTTTTTTTTATAATTCTTTTTAAAACTCAGAAATGGTTTTAACACAGCTAACACTGAAACATAAAATGTCTTCTTTCACTTATTTGGATTTTATTGATACACAGCTAAGATCACTTTCACTTTAATCAAGATGTGTCTGACTTTGAAATATGTTTATGAAACGTTATGCTTTAGCAGAATATGACTTATAACTTCCCATTTCTCACAATACAGTGAAATATACAAACACATTTTCAACACAGATGTCACTTATAAAGACTTGCATCAGTATTGTTCAGCACAGACAAATCCAAACACTGCTTTACACATTTTTTATGTGACACATATCCAGGGCCAGATGTAGCCTAGTGGTTAAGGTACTAGGCCATTGACCAGAGGGTCACTGGTTCAAGCCCCACCACTGCTAGGTTATCACTATTGGGCCCTTGAGCAAGGTTCTTAACCCTCAATTGCTCTGACTGTATACTGTTACTGTAATGTAAATCGCTTTGGATAAAGGCGTCTGCTAAATGCTGAAAATGTAAATATTCACCTATTTTACTTTTTTTTTTAACTCTCTCTCTCACACACACACACACACACACACACACATCTGCAAAAGCTAGCAACAAACACTGGCGTTGTTCATTTATATATTAAACATTCCAACACAATTTTACCCTCATGTTTTATTTACCCTACACCTCCTCCTACACTGCTGCAGGTGTTTTAGATCTTTGTTTTTATCATAACGTGTCTCTAATGCTACTTTCACAAGCACTGACAGATTTCTAAAGCTATTTGTTTGTTTCAAATTCAATATTCACTACAACTGTACTGATATGAACTAATATAAATTTTTGATTATACACTGCTGTATTCTCCCACACCGTCTTTCCGTATTCCTAGTATGTTTTTTTTTTATTTTTTGGCTACATTGTCATGTCTCTAATGGCTCTTTGTCCCACCTAATTGAACAATATTAAAACATGCGACAAACATGGCGATTATAGTACATTGTAATAAGGTTTAAGGTTGCATAGGGTTTAGGGTTGTTTCTTTGTTTGTCTTTCTTTCTTTTGGCACAACATGTTTAGAAAAAAAATTCTTAACATTAAACATTAGTTACAGAAAAATATGTCATGTGGAATACATCACATCGATTGTGGACCGATTTACTGTGAGGATAAAACAGTGGAGGTTCTAAGTTACGCGCTTTACATGAGATCTACTCAGAGCAGCTGCGGTCACAGTGGGCGGTCACTGCTTAACTCCGCCCCATTGTCTTCAACTAGGTCCGGTAGAGGGAAATAACAGGCTCGCTGTGAACGCTCGTCCTGCATTGACTCGCTTCATCTCGACGAGAGCAGTAACGATGTCCGGAAGAGGAAAAGGCGGCAAAGGTCTTGGAAAAGGAGGCGCTAAGCGTCACCGCAAAGTTCTCCGTGATAACATCCAGGGTATTACTAAACCCGCCATCCGCCGTTTGGCTCGCCGTGGCGGTGTGAAGCGTATTTCCGGCTTGATCTACGAGGAGACCCGCGGTGTGCTCAAGGTTTTCCTTGAGAACGTCATCCGTGATGCCGTCACCTACACCGAGCACGCCAAGAGAAAGACCGTCACCGCAATGGACGTGGTGTACGCTCTGAAACGCCAGGGACGCACCCTGTACGGATTCGGGGGTTAAACGTTCAGACCTCCACACTAACACAACGGCTCTTTTAAGAGCCACCCATATCTTCTACTAAAGAGAAAGTCCTGCTTTATTATTAATATTGTTATTAATAGTAGTAGTACGTTCACTGATGCGTGGATGGGCAAATCACTCGTTTAGCCCCAAAAGCATCATTCTAAGAAAAAATAACACATTCACTTATGTAGCCTTAAAACCTTGGAATTATTATTAGTAGTTAGTAGTCATACGGCGTGTTTGCATACTACCAATGTACAGCCATACTGTAGATTACACTACAATCATTAACACGATCTTTGTGTAAGATACAGTAAAACATTGTGCCCGAATGCTTAGCTTAAAAAACTAAACAAAAAAATGAAATTGATCGATCTGTGTATGTATAATATATATATTATATACAATTTAATAAAATGTAACAAAATATTGCTATTGATTCTTTTATATTCGGTTTTAAAACATGTATCGACCTCAGATTAAGCGGGAACAGACAACAAAGAACAGATTCTAGTGAATGGGGCAGAAGGGGGCGTGGAACGGTATGTTGTCTGTCCAATAGAAACCCAGGACCTTGGACCAATCAGAGTTACGTGTTCCAACTTGGCTTACTCAGCATGCAGGGTTAATAAAGCGGGCGTGTAGAGCGTCTACATTCACTCGCAGTTTGCTCTAGAGGAAACAGCAGCATCATGCCCGAACCAGCGAAAGCCGCGCCCAAGAAGGGCTCCAAGAAAACCGTCACCAAGACCGCCGGCAAAGGAGTCAAGAAGCGCAGAAAGGCCAGGAAGGAGAGCTACGCTATCTACGTGTACAAGGTCATGAAACAGGTCCACCCTGATACCGGGATCTCCTCCAAGGCTATGGGCATCATGAACTCCTTCGTCAACGACATTTTCGAGCGTATCGCTGGTGAGTCCTCTCGTCTGGCTCACTACAACAAGCGCTCCACCATTACCTCCAGGGAGATCCAGACCGCCGTGCGCCTGCTGCTTCCCGGTGAGCTGGCCAAGCACGCCGTGTCCGAGGGTACCAAGGCCGTCACCAAGTACACCAGCTCCAAGTAAAGCGCCTTAGTCGCTCTGGCAAACCAACGGTTCTTTTAAGAGCCACCCATCTTATCAAGTTAAGAGAATTTTCTTCTTTTTAAATATTAGATCTGAATATGTCATACACATTATCTAGATAGCCTCACATGTTTATAATACTTGATTTTTTATTTATTAATATATTACTATTCTTGGGCCCTGCTGTTCTTCACGAGTTGTCCACGACTGTCACTATGTGGTGAGTTTAGGAGATTACACATAATAAAATGTCACTGTACTCTTAAAGTTATTATAATACACTCAGAGCTGTAGAGAGAGAGTTGCTACACTCCTTGATCTCGCCAAACAAACCCGGTGCTGTTAAAATAAAAAAAAAAACGATAACTAACTAACTGTATTAGGCGTTTACAAAACTAACGAGAACGTACTAATATTATAGATAGAATAGCCTTCGTTTTCGTGTTCATCATTTTATTTATGAGCATTGTGAACTGATATGAAATCGATGTTTTCCACTCGAGCAGTTTTAGGTGAGCTGCCAGCACCGTACAGTACCTCATGCGGTCTTTCCCAATCCGCTCCCTCCTCACTAACACTCCACTACAGAGGGACCCTCCACGTGAACGCGCAAACGGAGGCGGAGTGGAGAGGGGGAGTGAGTAGGGAGCGGATTGAGATTGGGGGGATTGGGCTCCCTGACGGCACTTCATGTTTACATTCCGTTTCTGCTCTTCACGCTAGCCTGCAAAATGACCACAGCAAAAGTTAAGTTGATGTTTTTCTGATGTGTGTCTCATGAATTAGTTCATATTATTATTAGGGCTGTCGTTAATCGCGTTAAATTTTTAATCGCGATTAAAAAAAATTAATCGTGATAATTTGTAATCAAACTATTTTTATTGAGCTGTTTGTGTCAGCTTTATTTCATGTGTTAGTAAACATCCATTCTTGCATTTCAGGGCTGCAGCACCTTCCAGAAAAGCTGGGATGGTAAAGCATTTACCACTTTGTAATGTTGCCATTCCGTCTCAACACAAAGATGTTTTGGCACCTTGAATACCTAGCAATGAAGTGTTCTGGTGTATTTTGTGCCATTGTTCCTGAAAACGTGTCTTAAGGTGTGCAACAGTACACGGTTGTTGTCATAGTCACTTCTTACAAAATTCTCCACACGTTCTCTCTGGTAGGCCAGTCCAATACTTTTAGTCCTGTGATGACATGCGCTCCCTCAATAATAATCATGATGTCCTTTAGTGTGTCACCTGCAGAAGCTCTCATGTTCATCATCACAACTACTGCCAATGAGGGCTGGTCCACTTCTAAACCTTCAGGTTCCTGCAACATCAATTATTATGGTATGAAAAGGGTCAAAAGTAATTTGTTAATACTTTAATTTGTCTTGTCAAAACATGCAGTTAATAAACATTACATTTTTGGACTAATTGTCACATTAACAAGTTTCATTTTAATTACATTTTTATAGTTTTATCCTTATTAGGATGAAATGCACCAAATTGGAATAATTAAAATATGTCTCACAAATGACTGAATATTAAGATAATTGAGGTTTGCAAAAAAAAGACTCGTTATGTTGTGGTTAACCAAGTTAACTAACCTGACATGAGGTTTAAATTAAGTTAACTATGTTTTCTCTAACAAGCTTAGCATGTTTACAGATAAATGCAAAACTTTTTTCCAGCTTCAGATAAAACTTCATTCATCTAACCATCTGTGTGTTATCGAGTTTTAACTTTGCTCTCAACACTGGGTTAAAGTCATTATTACACATAAAACAGGACCAGTCATACTTAGTGTTTTTAACTCCTTGCTTATCACTCTCTCCACAAAATATGTATGTATGGATGGTTGCATGTATGAACAGTTGTATGTTCGCATGCATGCTTATATGTATATATGTGTTTAGGAAACGCGACTCTTTATGGGAAGATATAGGTGGCTCTTAAAAGAGCCGTTTTAATAAAACGAAGTTAATAAAACAGGAACATGTTTACTTCTTCTTGGGTGCAACTTTTTTGGCCTTGGCCGCTTTGGGCTTGGCGGTCTTGGGTTTGGCTGCCTTGGCTTTTTTAGGACTCTTGGCTGCCTTCTTGGGGGTCGCCGGCTTCTTAGCCTTCTTGGGGCTCTTGGTGACTTTCTTAGCGGCAGCAGCGGGTTTCTTGACCTTCTTGGGGGACTTCTTAGCGGCGGGCTTCTTGGCTGTTACCTTCTTGGGCTTCTTTGCAGCGGCGGGTTTCTTTGCGGCTTTTTTCACTTTAGGAGCGGCGGCTTTTTTGGCCGCGGGTTTCTTCGCCTCGGTCTGCTTCTTGTTGAGCTTGAAAGAGCCTGAGGCGCCGGTGCCCTTGGTCTGCACCAGGATGTCCTTGGTCACCAGGCTTCTGACGGCGAGTTTGACGCGGGAGTTGTTCTTCTCCACGTCGTATCCACCTGCAGACAGAGCTTTCTTCAGGGTGGCCAGGGACACGCCGCTCCTCTCCTTGGAAGCGGAAACAGCTTTGACGATCAGCTCGCCGACGCTGGGACCCGCTTTCTTGGGTTTGGCCGCGGTCCTCTTTTTTAGGAGCCTTGGCGGGGGCCGAGCTGGCCGGTGCTGGAGCTTCTTCTACCATCGTTGTTGGAGCTAAAACGGCGTTAAGAAAGAGCGAGTGAAGCGCTGTGCTCTGTTGTACAGAGACTCCTCCCTCTTACGAGAGGGGGCGGGGCTTTATAGCACACATGAGAACTGTGTAGACTCAACTCGGCCAGCGCAGCGTCTGTGCTTCCGTGACACATGCGCACTTGTGTTTTCTCATGGCAAATAATGATTAAAATACAAGTCCTGATATAAAATGCGAGGTAATAAAGTGCACGTCGGCCGAACACAAGTTCTCTCGTTCATGTAAAAGCCCGCAAAGGGAACCTAACGATGCTGTTTCCTTGTGTTCTGCTAAAACAGCACACCGCTCCTGATGCGTAAAGCGACGCAGCGCACATTTCACATCTTATTACACGTAAAAATATGCTGAGGAAACCCGATCTTCTTGTAGACACAGGCTGAAAAGTGCAAACCAGGCCTTGGTGTTTTCCACATGTATTTATAAGCGGATGTGAGCTTCATTTTCTACTAGAAAAATAGGCTGTTTAGTGTGAAGTAAAACACAGCTACCAAGCAGGACTAGGTCGAGTCCAGGGTGCTTAACTGTCATGTAGCTGAAAGAACAAATGGAAAAAAATAATAATAAACATAATAATTTAGAATAATAATGATGATAATAAGAAGAACATTTAATGTTAGTCAGAACAAGTAAAAACAACCGTATTCACAATGATGTCTGTTCTAATTTAAAAATTCATGTGTTTCAGCCGCAACGATAGCTAACAAGTGTTAACAAGTGTCATAAGCGAGTTAGATAAAAACCATGACTGAAATACATCAGTTTAGGGAATGTCGTTAGTTTCAGCTGTTCATCTTTTACAAAGCGTTTCCCTGGATAAATAGAAAAAAAAACATCAACAAGTCACGTACCTCTACTTATATATATATTATATATATTATATTTTTTATATATTATAAGTTATTGCGTGTTTGTCAATTTAAAAATCAAAAATGGTCTTCAACAAATGATTTGAATGAATACAGAGCGTTAATGTCATTGTAACACTTACAGATTGACATAATTTTTAATGCTGCGTTTCAGTGAGCAATGACACAACGACTTTCATATTACATGATGCCCTTAAATGATCATAATTTTTCTTTACTGGAGAATTTTTTACATCGATCCCGCTACCTCTCGTATGCTAAGCGAGCGCTCTACCATTTGAGCTAATTCCCTTTAAAAAGAACCCTCTTTTACCCTTTGTAAATTGTAATGTACTAACAGAATTGATGCTGCATTATGTAAGGCCTAAAATAGTGCAGGATATACCAACTGTTTAGTGCAGTGCAATAACAAAGCGGCTCTGTGAAGCAAGAACTGAAATTATGATGCATGTAATTCAACGTAAAATATATGTAGGTATTAATATCTAGAACTCAGTGCATTATTAGGCTACACATAAATGTAGATTTAAACTGTCCTCTATTTACTACAGTGTGTTTGAAACAGCTGGCAGTACAATTATTTCAAGTACAACTAGATCAAGTACATGCTATTTCAATTAGACATATCTCACTAAGTACAAATCTTTTAACTTTCTAAATAAACCACGTTGTACAGGACATTAGTGCTTACTGTAGTAAGGAACAACTCACCTGAACAGGGACTTGAACCCTGGACCCACAGATTAAAAGTCTGATGCTCTACCGACTGAGCTATTCGGGCCCTACATACTGCTTTATTCCTCACAAGGATGTGACATGAATTAAAAACTTTAACATACGTTGTCCTGTAAAACTGCAATTGATATAAAATGTTTGAATGTTTTTGCAAATATGTGAAATAAACCATTTTTATTTTATATGTTGCTTTTACTTATTAAGCCAAGTTTCATCCTGAAAAAGTACTTTTAACTATATATTTTTTTATAGTTTAAAACCTTAAGAAGAGTCAATTTGACCCATAACCTATCAGGAAGGTTAAACCTTTAATCACTTCTCACGTTTGTTTTCGTGACTAAACGTAGTTTGGGAGACCAGAGAGGCTCTCCTGTGATTCCAGTTGGTGATAGATGGTGTAGTGTGTGACCCCCTATCACCGATCAGCCGTGTAGTGTGAAAGCCACACCGACTTGAAAGACTCCCGTTTACAAGAGATCCAGTCGTGTAGTGTGAACTGTACAGAGACCTGATGTCTTGAAAAGTCGTGTAGTGTGAATTTGGCATAAGATGAATCCCCACTAGACTGTGGATAGTGACACCAGAGTTCCAGCAGCTTTTATTTAAAACAGACCAGTTTTTTTGACATCTGACAATCCGGACAACTTTTATTTCAACATAAATTAGGAATTCGGGGTTTGTTTGGCAAAAATATCACAGTTTCGTGTTATCTTGTCCTTAAATACCCCTTTATGGGGAAAAAAAACCGTAGCACCTGGAGGAAAACCATGCAGACAAAGGGAGAACATGCAAACTCCTGTTGTGGAAATTTTGGAGAATTGTAAAAAAAAAAAAAGTGATATGATATGATAATACGAGATCTTGTGACCATGTTGAAAAAATTGTGATGTTGCCTTCTTGTGGCATTTTTAAAGAACTGTTAAAAATTAGTTATGATATGGCAATATGAGATCTTGTGACCATGGTAAAAAAAAAATTCTTGTGATGTTGCCCTCTTTTGGCACTTTTGGAGAATTGTAAAAATGTAATTTTAAATGTTAATACACTATATTGCCAAAAGTATTCACTCACCCATCCAAATAATTGAATTAAGGTGTTCCAATCACTTCTATGGCCACAGGTGTATAAAATCAAGCACCTAGGCATGCAGACTGCTTCTACAATCTTTAGTGAAATAATGGGTCTCAGGAGCTCAGTGAATTCCAGCATGGTACTGAAATATTGACTGTCAGTGGTATTATAACAAAGTGGAAGCGATTGGGAACAACAGCCATGAAGTGTTAGTGCCATGTAAAATGACAGAGCTGAGGCTCATAGTGCACAGAGGTCGCCAATTTTCTGCAGAGTCAATTGCTACAGACCTCCAAACTTCATGTGGCCTTCAGATTAGCTCAAGAACAGTGTGTAGAGCTTCATAGAATGCAGCCGAGCAGCTGCATCCAAGCCTTACATCACCAAGCATAATGCAATGCGTCGGATGCAGTGGTGTAGAGCACACCGCCACTGGACTCTAGAGCAGTGGAGACGTGTTCTATAGAGTGACGAATTACGCTTCTCTATCTGGCAACCCGATGGATGAGTCTGGGTTTGGCGGTTGCCAGGAGAACGGTACTTGTCTGACTGCATTGTGCCGAGTGTAAAGTGTGGTGGAGGGGGGGTTATAGTGTGGCAGTGTTTTTCAGGAGTTGGACTTGGCCCCTTAGTTCCAGTGAAAGGAAATCTTAATGCTTCAGCATACCAAGAGATTGTGGACAATTTCATGCTCCCAACTTTGTGTTCCCAGTTTGGGGATGGTCCCTTCCTGTTCCAACATGACTGTGCACCAGAGATAATGCATAAAGACTTAGACGAGCGAGTTTGGTGTGCAATAACTCGACTGACCTTCACAGAGTCCTGACCTCAACTTGATAGAACACCTTTGGGATGAATTAGAGTGGATACTGCAAGCCAGACCTTCTTGTCCAACATCAGTGTCTGACCTCACAAATGCGCTTCTGAAAGAATGGTCAAAATTCCCATAAACACACTCCTAAACCTTGTGGAAAGCCTTCCTAGAAGAGTTGAAGCTGTTATAGCTGCTAAGGGTGGGCCGACATCATATTAAACCCTATGGATTAAGAATGATACGTCACTCCAGTTCATATAGGTGTGAAGGCAGGTGAGTGAATACTTAAGGCAATATAGTATATGTCTTGTGACCATAATAGAAAAAAATCTTTGTAATGTCACCCTCTTAGAACACTTTTGGAGAATTGTAAAAAAAATAACATGAAATGGTAAAATAAAAACATGTGACCATGTTGGTAAAAAATTCTTGTAATGTCGTGTTTGGTTGTTTTCTCTTTCTGTCATTTTGCAGTACAAGTGGCTGCTGATTGGTTGCAGCCTGTTCTCCACTGCAACCAATGCGAAATATGCCCCCAATCCCAATCCGCTCCCTACTCACTCCGCCTCTCCACTCCACCTCCGTTTGCGTGTTCACGTGGAGTGCTCACCACATTAAGGGCTGTTCCAAAGTAATTAGGACGGAGGGGAAGTGAACTGTAAAACCCTTCAACAAGAGCACAATCAACCACCACACTCCACAGAAGTGCAGCTAGGAAAGGTGGATGGAGGAAACATCTTACAAATGTAAAATATTATATTAAATTATCCTCATAAGGTGTTAGGGAAAATTTAGGCACAGTCTTCTTCAGTCTTTTTAAAGAAAGTAATTAAATCTGTGATCGGTGAACTTAAACTTTATAAATGGCAAAATTATTTTACCCCAACAATACTATCAGTAACAATATTATCATATTTAACACCATTTTTTGGAGAATTAACACATAACTATACATGTATACTAGTTATAAAGTAGCAGGTGCTTGCGTCTCCTGAGCTCGTATTTCCGCTTGGAGATGCTGAAATGATAACGGAGAGCAAGACATGACAGCAAGGCGAGAAAAGCGTCTATCTGTATTAATTGGAAGCTCCCTTCACAGCACACTGTAATTTTAGCCTTGTGCTTATTTGTGGCCATCAGTTTTCTTGTGAGCATGGTACAAAAAAACAAACAAATGTAATGTCGCCCTCTTGTGGAACTTTTGGAGAACGGTGGGTGGATGGATGGATGGATGGATGGATGGATGGATGGATGGATGGATGGATGGATGGATGGATGGATGGATGGATGGATGGATGGATGGATGGATGGATAGATCACACACACACACACACACACACACACACACACACACACACACACACACACACACACACACACACACACACACACACACACACACGCGGAAGCATTTCTGCAGGCAGGAGCAGTGCACCTCAGATGAGTAGTTCTTCACCAAAACAGTGCAGTAATACACTCAACATAAATGTCAACCACCAACACAATTACAGAAGTACAGTAGTACTATTTAGTAGTATTCGTGGCGCGCTACGAGTAAAAGCGCCAGCTTCTCTGCGCATTCCAGTGTTGCCAGATTGGGCGATTATCCGCCAAATTGGGCGGATTTTGTTGGAAAACAATTTAACAGCAGGTAAATAACACTTCTATTTAAAAGAAAATCTTCCGTTTTAAGAAGCTCCAGCATTGTAGAAGGCTATTAAAAGTAAAGTCAATTTTCAATGCTGATTTAGCGTAATAGTGTTGGTCAGTCTGTATCATATTCTTGAAAGAAAATTAAAATTTGTTTTCCATGCATTCACACTAGCATGTTCTGGGATTCAATTCAGTCTCATCAGTACACACAAGTTGGCAGCCAAATGATAAAGTATTGCAAAGGAATATCTTTAAAATATTCCGCATTATATAACTAATAAAGTAACTTGTAATCTAACTTAGTTACTTTTAAAATCAAGTAATCCATAAAGTAACTAAGTTACTTTTTAAAGGAGTAATCAGCAATCAGTAATCAGATTAATTTTTCAAGGTAACTATGCCATCACTGAATATGAGATCTTGTGATCATGGTAAAAAAAATATTTGTAATGTCGCCCTGTTGTGGCACTTTTGGAGAACTGTAAAAAAAAAATTGTGAATTGATATTGTTACGTGCCGGAGGGACATGTGTTTTTTTTCTGTTTTCATGTCTTTGTGTTTGGTTGTTCTCTTTTTCTGTCTATCTGCCCTTTTGCAGTACAAGTGGCTGCTGATTGGTTGCAGCGTTTTCTTTTGTGTCCAGTTTTCTTGTGACCCTAATAAAAAAATACAACTTTTAATATCGCCCTCTTGTGGCACTTTTAGAGAACTGTTATAAAAACTATTATGATGTGGTAATATGAGGTCTGTTGACCATAATAAACAAAAATCTTTATAATGTCGACTTGTTGTGGATCTTTTAAAGAACTGTAAAAAAAATAGTGATATGATATTGTTACGAGTCTGTTCTCTATTGCAACCAATTAGAGACATGGTGTAGTGACTGGGGGCGGGACTTTCAATAAAAAATAGCAGGCGACCGCCACAAATAAAAAACAAAGAATGTCAAGACAAAGCTAGAGTGTATACTTTGAAAGCTCTGGTTAAGTATATACAGTTACAAGAATATGTTAAACGCACATGCAGGTAGACAGACCACTGTAATTTTGGCCTTGTGTTTATTTGTGGGGGCCTGTGGTAGCCTAGTGGGTAGGGCTTTGGGCTATCAACCGGAAGATTGGCGGTTCAAATCCAGGCTCTGCTATGTAGCCACTATTGGGTCCTTGAGCAAGGCCCTTAACCCTGTCTGCTCCAGGGGCGCCGTAAGTTGGCTGACCCTGCGCTCTGACCCCAGCTTCCAACACCAGCTGGGATATGCGAAGAAAGAATTTCATTGTACTGTACATCTGTATATGTATATATGACAAATAAAGGATATCTTTCTTATCTTTCTTTCTTTCTTGTGGCCACCAGTTTTCCTGTGACAATCGTAAAAATAAAAAAATGTAATGTCGCCCTCTTGTGGCAATATGATGTGGTATTATGAGGTCTTATGACCATGGTAAAAAAAAAAATCCCTGTAATGTCACTCTGTTTTGGCACTTTTGGAATACTGTAAACAAATTTTTACATGATATGGTAAAATGAGTTCATGTGACCACTTTTTTAGAACTGTAAAAAAAAAATAGTGATTTGATATTGTTACTTGCCTGAGGGACACGTGTTTTTTTCATGTCTTTGTATTTGAGCATGCATCAACATCGTCTTTGTATTTGGTTGTTCTCTCTTTCTGTCTTTCTGCCCTTTTTAAGTACAATAAAAACAATATATGTGGCACTTTTGGAGAATTGCAATGAAGTAATATGTTGTGTTAATATGAGATCTTGTGACCATGGTAAAACAAAAATCTTTGTAATGTCTTCCTGTTGTGGCAAAAAAAAACGAGCCTGTTCTCCACTGCAACCAATTAGAGACATGGTGGAGTTACTGGGGGCGGGACTTTCAATATAAAAGCAACAGGTGCCCGCCACAAATAAAAAAAATGAAAAGAATGTCAGAATGAAGATAGAGTGTATACTTTGAAAGCTCTGGTTAGATAAATACAGCTACAACATATGTTATGAGCACATGCAAGTAGACAGACCACTGTAATTTTGGCCTTGTGATTATTTGTGGCCACCAGTTTTATTGTGACCGTGGTAAAAAAAAATTGTAATGTCGCCCTCTTGTGGCACTTTTGGAGAATTGTTATAAAAACTAATACGATATGGTAATATGAGGTTTTGTGAACGTGGTAAAAAACAAGTCCTTGTACTGTCGCCCTCTTGTGGCACTTTTGGAGATTTGCAAAAAAGTAATATGATGTTGCAATATGAGGTCTTTTGACCATGGTAAAAAAAAATTATGTAATGTCGCCCTGTTGTGGCACTTTTGGAGATTTGTAAAAAAAAAGAAATAGTGATATGTCATTGTTACATGCCTGAGGGACACGTGTTTTTTTTCTGTTTTCATGTATTTGTGTTTGGTTGTTCTCTCTTTCTGTCTTTCTGTATTTTTGCCGTACAAGTGGCTGCTGATTGGTTGCAGCGTTTTCTCCACTGCAGCCAATGAGAGATATGATGGAGTGACTGGGGATGAGCAGTACAAGTGGCTGCTGATTGGTTGCAGCCTGTTCTCCTTTGCAATCAATAAAGGATATGGTGGAGTGACTGGGGGCGGGGCTTTCAGTAAAAAAAAACAGCAAGAGACCGACACGAATAAATAAAGAAAAGAAAAGAATGTTAAGTGAAAGATAGAGTGTACAGTGCCTTGCAAAAGTATTCAGCCCCCTTGAACTTTTCAACCTTTTGCCACATTTCAGGCTTCAAACATAACGATATGAAATTGTAATTTTTTGTGAAGAATCAACAACAAGTGGGACACAATCGTGAAGTGGAACGAAATTTATTGGATATTTTAAACTTTTTTTAGAAATAAAAAACTGAAAAGTGGGGCGTGCAATATTATTCAGCCCCTTTACTTTCAGTGCAGCAAACTCACTCCAGAAGTTCAGTGAGGATCTCTGAATGATCCAATGTTGACCTAAATGACTGATGGTGATAAATAGAATCCACCTGTGTGTAATCAAGTCTCTGTATAAATGCACCTGCTCTGTGACAGTCTCAGAGTTCTGTTTAAAGCGCAGAGAGCATCATGAAGACCAAGGAACACACCAGGCAGGTCCGAGATACTGTTGTGGAGAAGTTTAAAGCCGGATTTGGATACAAAAAGATTTCCCAAGCTTTAAACATCTCAAGGAGCACTGTGCAAGCGATCATATTGAAATGGAAGGAGTATCAGACCACTGCAAATGTACCAAGACCCGGCCGTCCCTCTAAACTTTCAGCTCAAACAAGGAGAAGACTGATCAGAGATGCAGCCAAGAGGCCCATGATCACTCTGAATGAACTGCAGAGATCTACAGCTGAGGTGGGAGACTCTGTCCATAGGACACAATCAGTCGTACACTGCACAAATCTGGCCTTTATGGAAGAGGGGCAAGAAGAAAGCCATTTCTCAAAGATATCTATAAAAAGTCACCTGGGAGACACACCAAACATGTGGAAGAAGGTGCTCTGGTCAGATGAAACCAAAATCGAACTTTTTGGCCACAATGCAAAACGTTATGTTTGGCGTAAAAGCAACACAGCTCATCACCCTGAACACACCATCCCCACTGTCAAACATGGTGGTGGCAGCATCATGGTTTGGGCCTGCTTTTCTTCAGCAGGGACAGGGAAGATGGTTAAAATTGATGGGAAGATGGATGGAGCCAAATACAGGACCATTCTGGAAGAAAACCTGTTGCAGTCTGCAAAAGACCTGAGACTGGGACGGAGGTTTATCTTCCAACAAGACAATGATCCAAAACATAAAGCAAAATCTACAATGGAATGGTTCACAAATAAACGTATCCAGGTGTTAGAATGGCCAAGTCAAAGTCCAGACCTGAATCCCATCGAGAATCTGTGGAAAGAGCTGAAAACTGCTGTTCACAAACGCTCTCCATCCAACCTCACTGAGCTCGAGCTGTTTTGCAAGGAAGAATGGGCAGAAATTTCTGTCTCTCGATGTGCAAAACTGATAGAGACATACCCCAAGCGACTTGCAGCTGTAATCGCAGCAAAAGGTGGCGCTACAAAGTATTAACGCAAGGGGGCTGAATAATATTGCACGCCCCACTTTTTAGTTTTTTATTTCTAAAAAAAGTTTAAAATATCCAATAAATTTCGTTCCACTTCACGATTGTGTCCCACTTGTTGTTGATTCTTCACAAAAAAATTACAATTTCATATCGTTATGTTTGAAGCCTGAAATGTGGCAAAAGGTTGAAAAGTTCAAGGGGGCTGAATACTTTTGCAAGGCACTGTATACTTTTAAAACACTGGTTGAGTAAATACAGTTACAACATATGTTATGAGCACATGCAGAAAGACAGACCAATGTAATTTTAGCCTTGTGATTATTTGTGGCCAGTTTTCTTGTGATCATGGTAAAAAAAGTAAAAAATGTCGCCTTCTTGTGGCACTTTTAGAGAATTGTTATAAAAACTAATATAATATGGTAATATGAGGTCTGTTGATTATAGTAAAAAAAAAATCATTATAATGTCGCCCTCTTGTGGCAGTTTTTTGAAAATTGTAAAACAAATTAACATGATATGGTAAAATGAGATCATGTAATCATGGTAAAAAAAAATATTGTAAAGTCGCACTCTTTTGGCACTTTTGGAAAATTGCAATAAAATAATATGTTGTGTTAATATGAGATCTTGTGACCATAATAAACAAAAATCTTTGTAATGTCGCCCTGTTGTGGCATTTTTGAACAATTGTAAAAAAAAGGTGATATGATATTGTTACGAGTCTGTTCTCCACTGCAACCAATTAGAGACATGGTGGAGTGACTGGGGGCGGGACTTTCAATATTAAAAAAAAGAAAAGAATCTCAAGGGCAGTTGTAGCCTAACGGTTAAGATACTGGACTAGTAAGCAGAAGGTTGCTGTTTCAAACCTCATCACTGCCAGGCTGCCACCGCTGGGCTCTTGAGCAAGGCCCTTAACCCTCAATTGCTTAGACTGCAAAATGAAAGTCGCTTTGGATAAAAACATCTGCTAAATGCTGAAAATGAAAATGTAAAGACAAAGCTAGAGTGTTTACTTTTATTATTTGATTAATTGATTATTTGTGGCCAGTTTTCTTGTGACCATAATAAAAAAATATATAATGTCGCCCTCTTGTGGCACTTGCAAAAAAAGTGATATGATGTGGTAATATGAGGTCTTTTGACCATGGTAAAAAAAAAAATCCTTGTAATGTTGCTGTCTTGTGGCAGTTTTGGAAAACTGTAAAAAAAAATTTGACCAAATGGGTAAAAATAAAATCTTTTAATGTCGCCCTCTTGTGGCACTTTTAAAGATTTGCAAAAAAGTAATATAATGTCGTAATATGAGATCTTGTGACCATGGTAAAAAAAATCTTTGTAATGTTGCCCTGTTGTGGCAATTTTGGAGAATAAAAAAAAATAGTGATATGATATTGTTATGTGCCTGAGGGACACGTGTTTTTTTCTGTTTTCATGCATTTGTGTTTGGTTGTTCTCTCTTTCTGTCTTTCTGAATTTTTTCAGTACAATTGGCTGCTGATTGGTTGCAGCAATTTCTACACTGCATCCAATGAGAGATATGATGGAGTGACTAGAGGCGGGACTTTCAGTACCAAAACAGCAGACGACTGCCACAAATAAAAAAAAAGAAAGAAAAGAATGTCAAGACAAAGATAGAGTGAATACTTCTAAAGCACTGGTTAAGTAAATACAGCTACAAGGTTATGTTATGAGCACATGCAGGTAAACAGACCACTGTAATTTGAGCCTTGTGATTATTTGTGGTCAGTCAAAAAAAAATTGAGATGTCGCCCTCTTGTATCACTTTTGGAGATTTGTTATAAAAACTAATATGATTTATTATTAGATAATATTATGGTAAACTGAGATCATGTGACCATGCTGGTAAAAAAAAAATCTTGTAAGGTCGCCCTCTTGTGGCACTTTTGGAGAATTGTAAAATAAAAAAATACTGATATGATATTGTTACGTGCCTGAGGGACACGTTTTTTTTTTCTTCTGTTTTTATGTATTTGTGTTTGGTTGTTCGCTCTTTCTGTCTTTTTGCAGTACAAGTGTCTGCTGATTAGTTGCAGCCTGTTCTCCACTGCAACCAATGAGCGATAGGGTGGAGTGACTGAGGGCGGGGCTTCCAGTTAAAGCAGGAGACTGCCAGAAATAAAAAACAAAGAAAAGAATGTCAGGATAAAGATAGAGTGTATACTTATATTTTATATGTAAATTAAAGCTCTGGTTCAGTAAAAACAGCTACACGGCTATGTTATGAGCATATGCAGGTAAACAGAGCACTGTAATTTTGGCTTTGTGTTTATTTGTGGCCTCCAGATTTCTTGTGACCGTGGTAAAACAAAATTGAGATGTCGCCCTCTTGTGGCAGTTTCTGAGAATTGTTGTAAAAACTATTATGAAATGGTAATATGAGATCTTGTGACCGTTTTAAAAAAAACTTTGAATGTCGCCCCCTTGTGGCACTTTTGGAGAACTGTAAAAAAATAACATGATATGGTAAAATGAAAAAAAAAAAAAATTATAAAAATAAAACCCAATGTAATATCAATAATAATCAATAATACTTTGTGATCAGCCTCACTGGTTGTCCCTCAGATTGTGACAAGCTGCTACAAATTGTGCAGCATGTGTGATCAGTCCGCTCTTCTCTCCCAGTATGTAGGGCAGTTTGTGTGTGTTACTGCAGTGTAGGAACTCAGGGGAGATGCTGCTGATCTTCCTATAGTATAGACTCCTGATAGAGCTGTACTTCAGGTACTCTGTTAGGAAGTGCAGCTCTGTCTCCACCACTGCCAGCTCACAGTGAGAGCAAAGCCTGGCCTCTCTTTCTTCGCATTCATTTCCTATAGAATTTCATGGGAACCTTTGATTCTTATCAGCTGTGACTGTCAGGAATATATATTTTGTAGACCACACAGACTATATAACAAGTGTCTCCCCTTAAGAAGATTATGGAGACACAGCAAGATACATGTAAATATTATCTTCATTTTTTTTTTACCTTAGAAATGTGTGGGTGCGTGTCATTCATGACTACTGTGTGAAAGATGATCTGTAATTATCATGTATCAACAAATTAACACTAGCTAGCTAATTAAGCTAGCTAACATTACTGTATGTACTGTGTGCATGTGTGTGCATGTGTGTAGGTGTCATTTATGTATATTGTGTAAAGAAGTATGTGTTTCTTATCATCTATCATCAAATTTGCAGTTTGTGAAACTAGCTAGCTAACGATGGATGGATGAATGATGGATGGATGGATACAGACAGACAGACAGACAGACAGACAGACAGACAGACAGACAGACAGACAGACAGACAGACAGACAGACAGACAGACAGACAGACAGACAGATAGATAGATAGACAGACAGATAGATAGATAGATAGATCTTATCAACCCACACATGAGACGTTGACTGGAAGGTTGCCCCCAAGGTGATAAAAGCCACAGGAAAGAATCAGACAGAGTCAACCGAAGAGAAAGAGGTGTCAGATCTGCCCAAGTAACAAAGATTGTAAAGTCAACAGTCTGTGTGCAAAATGCACCTGTACGTACCTGTGTGCAATGATTACAGCCAGACACAGGTAGTTTGTCACAACTGCATACCGTGAAATACACTCTCTCTCTATCTCTCTTACGCACACACACACACACACACAATAGATGTTGACATTGTTCTATTGCTGTTGTGTAATTTTCTTTTCCAATTTTCAAAATGTTTTAAAAATTTTAGTTTTAAAAAGTGAAAAATACAAATATTTCAAACATGAAATCATTCTTTTGTGGACCAGAATATATTACTAAATATAATATAAATGATCATTTTTAACCAAAATGACAAATGTGGCATAAAAACACATTGATTGTACCACGGGTCATTTTTGACCCACTTATGGAAGAGTGTAGGGTCCAGTCACTCATGCATCTAAGGGTTAAGCTGCTGAAATTTAGCTGGGTTCAATTCCCAGGCCACCTGGTACCTTCTTCCTGTGAGATAACTTCTTCTTGAGACTGTAAACCCTCTTGTACAGCTTTTCCTCCATCGAGTTCCAGAAAAAGTTTCTGGAATACTTCAAATATATATTTCAGATTCACAGGATACTCAAGGTTGAGGCCATGAATCAATCTCATTACCAGCATGCATGCCCGGGCTCGGTCTCCACATCCGTTCACAGACATCCCAAGTTGCAAAAACTCATTTCAGTGAGGTACCCCCGGACCTCGACCCCGACCCCCCAAGCTCAAAAAAATAAAAAGGAGCTGCTAACTGAGCTACTAAGCTAACTGTTTGTGTCACAAACACATTAATGTGTACTTCAACGTGCACTAGATAGTGTGAAAGATAATAGATAATTTATGTTCCCTACATAATGCTTTAGGTGGCGTATTAGTTAACGGATTTATGTTCCCTACATAGTGCACTAAATTGTATATCAGATAACAAATTTATGTTCCCTACATAGTGCACTAGATAGTATTTTAAATATGAATTTATGTTCTCTACGTAGTGCACTAGATAGTGAATTAGACAATTGGTTTATGATCCCTACACAGTGCACTAGATTGTATATCAGATAACGAATTTATGTTCCCTACATAGTGCACTAGATAGTATTTTAAATATGAATTTATGTTCCCTACGTAGTGCACTAGATAGGGAATTAGACACTTGATTTATGTTCCCTACACAGTGCACTAGATTGTATATCAGATAACGGATTTATGTTCCCAACATAGTGTACTAGACAGTATATTAGACACTTGATTTATGTTCCCTACACAGTGCGCTAGATTGTATATCAGATAACGAATTTATGTTCCCTACATAGTGCACTAGATAGTATTTTAAATATGAATTTATGTTCCCTACGTAGTGCACTAGATAGTGAATTAGACAATTGGTTGATGTTCCTACATAGTGCACTAAATTGTATATCAGATAACTAATTTATGTTCCCTACATAGTGCACTAGATAGTATTTTAAATATGAATTTATGTTCCCTACGTAGTGCACTAGATAGTGAATTAGACACTTGATTTATGTTCCCTACACAGTGCACTAGATTGTATATCAGATAACGGATTTATGTTCCCAACATAGTGCACTAGACAGTATATTAGACACTTGATTTATGTTCCCTACACAGTGCACTAGATTGTATATTAGACACTTGATTTATGTTTCCTACACAGTTCACTAGATTGTATATCAGATAACGGATTTAATACCCGATCGGGGAATAAAGTCTGTGTCGCCTGCGTGCGCGTTTGTGTCGCTCTTGGCCGCTCGTTCTAGATTCCGGGAGATTTTATCTTACTTGCGGGCATCAGGAAGCCGCTATGTATATGTGAGAGACTCCCGGAACCTCCGGGACACTTGGGATGTCTGCGTTCAGTACTTGGTTGTCCTCTATCAGAATAGACATGTCTACCAACTTATTCTCAGCAATGGGATTATGGATCACAAGCACCTTCATGGTTTGGTCCACGTGGAGCTCAGTCTCGTGCCCATGTTAATAAAATCCTTGTGATGTCGCAATCTTGTGGCACTTTTGGAGAATTGTAAAATATCAATATAAAATGGTCATATAAAATCTTGGTAAAAAAAAAAGAATCATTGTGCACGTATGGGTTTATTTTATTGTTAAATGTTTATGCTCCATGGTGATTAACACTCTCTCTGTCCAAATGCATGAGCCGCTTTTAGAGATTGTCATGCCTGATGATCCGCAAAGCAGGACAACGCTGAGCGGGAACTGATAAATTGTTTAAGTCATATAAGCGACGTGAGGATTTGTCGAAAAAGATTTTCAGTCAAAAACAAATACTCATCCTGGTAGCAATCTCCATTGACGTGGTGACAATCAAGTAACTTGTTTTGTTGTATATTGTGCGAGTGCCGATTATCACCGGTGGTGAGAATTTTCAGGTTCAGGTACATACGGATTGTTTTGTGTTTCCTCATGCCGTCACTAGAACTTGTAAAGAAAGTCTAACCCTTGTATTTGTGTGTGTATGTGTCTGTGCCTCCTCCTCAGTGTTTCAGCTAAATTAAGTGTACCGTCACTACGTACAGTCAGGTGGTTGTATTTCAGGGCCTGGGCAGGTAAGTAAGGGCGCGCCCATACATATTGCTACACGTAGGAAGCCATCTGTCTAAATACATTAGGTAAGAGGTGTGTGCCACCCCATGTATTTTTGTTAAGACAGGTAATCCTAGTGTAGGTTTTGTTATGTCTTTTGTTTGTTAGGGGATTTGTTTTATTATTTTCTTTGCTTTAGAACCACCTAAGCCCAGAGCCTCATGTTTTTTTTTGTTTATTATGTAAATTTATATTGTATATATTTTATTTATAGATTGTACCATAAATATCTGTTTTGTGAATAGTTTTTTCTCATTTTTTCCAGTAAAAAGTCAGTACAAGCCAAAGTTTGTGTCTGGGTCTGTTTGCTCTCTGCTACTCTGGTACTTCACAAAAGGTTATTTTTTTAGATACTTACCCCATCAATACCCCTATACCATCAAAAGGAATCGTAACATTATAGTAAAACGAGATCTTGTAACCTATGTTTAAATTTTTTTTATGTTGCCGCCCTCTGGTGGCACTTTTGGAGAATTGTAAAAAATATGATATGTTGAAATTCCCAGATTTTACCAATTCTTCCCTGTCTCAGGTCCGCAATCTTGGTGTCATTCTAGACTCCACTCTTTCTTTTGAATCTCATAAAAAATGTTGCTAAAACTGCTGATTTTCACCTTAAGAACATCTCTAGACTGCGCTCCTCTCTTTCATTCTCTGTAACTGAAACTCTCATTCATGCACTAATCACTTCCCGACTAGACTATTGTAATGCTGTTCTTTATGGGCACCCTGCCTCCAGGCTGAAGAGGCTACAGCATGTACAAAATTCAGCATCGAGGGTCCTAACACATACAAGATCACGTGATCACATAACTCCTTCATTTAAACAGCTCCACTGGCTTTCCATCCAATACCACATTCAATATAAGGTTCTTTTGTTGGTTTTTAAGGCCTTGCATGGCCAAGCACCTACATATCTCACTGATTTACTTCATCCACACTTACCTACTCGTTCACTTCGGTCATCAGATAAGAACATACTTGTTGCCCCCCCTTTCAGGCTTTGTTCTATGTGACAGGGCTTTTAGTATATCTGGTCCCAAACTCTAGAACTCCATTCCTGAGAAGCTCAGAGCATGTACTTTGTTTTGGCTGAGCGGGAGTCATCTCTTCCCCTCCTGCGCCACCAACCAGACAAACCGCCAAAGTCGTGTTGTGTATCTTCTCTGGTAGTTAAAAGTTTAACTTAGTTTTGTAATTTTTTATTATTATTTTAATCAAACCTAAAAGCAGAGTAGGGGGTAAAGCCCTGTTTTTTTTGTTTTTTTTTTGTTATTCATGACGTTTTCTCCTGGTAACAGTAGAGAGAGAGGCAGGAAAAACATTGTATTTTGATTAGTTTAGTACAGGGGTCTCAAAATCTGGGGGCCGCTGGAGGTAGAGTCTAGGAGCGGCTGGGCCGCATCAAGTATTCCACAAAAAAAGGGTTTCAGGTATTCCAAACAAAAGTACAACTGATCCAAACTTCTCAATCTTTATTAATAACAGTTCAGAACATGAACAATTCTTCAGAACATAGGCTTCTTTTACCTACTCTTTGCTGCCAGAAACCTAAAGATCCAGCTCCCTTCAAAGATCCATTATTCCCAGAATTGTCTTACATCTTGAAGGTTTTCTTTGGGTCATTTAGTGAAAGTCACAACACCTGTAACCGTGACTTGTTTTGAGTTATGAGATCTGCAGTAGGATGTTGTTTGGTATTTGTATTTGTATAAAGAAGGCTGCTCTATAGAATCCACAATTTTGAAAGTGTTTTATGGGATGGTCTGTACTAAAATAACACATTACATTCCTAAAAGCTTTAAATGTTCTATCAACATGTTTTTTCTATTATATTTCAATTAAAAACAACTATTGTGAGATTTATATCCACTTGTCCTGTTTGCATTACACAGGAGAGACCCCCCCTGCTGTTAAGAATTTTTTTTTTACTAACACAAGTAACGAAGTAACGTTTACTCTGAGTACGTTTTAAATGAGTTTTCTTTTTTACTTGAGTAGGTTTTTAGACTAGTAATTTTACTCGTATTTCAGTAAAAATTATTTAAAGTAGTAGTACTTTTACTTGAGTACAATATTTTAGTACTCTTTCCACCTCTGCCCAGTACCTGAGTGTTTGGGATATTATTCAGAAAGCCCTTTCTATATATTCTTAGAGGAATTTCACATTCATAAATAAAGTGATCTAGATTTTATTCTTTTTGTTAACATCCTACACATCCTTCTGCTCTACCAAATCTCTCTGCCACTGAGCTAACTCTGGTGTCCATGTTACTTCACCTCTCTTAATTCTTAATATCAAGTGCATTGTCTGTTTTATATATTTTAAATTCTTGCTCTTTTTGATTAAATTGTTCTTGGTAAATTCGTTTTCTTTTCCGATCGCACCTTTCTGTCCTCTGTACCTTGCACTGGCTGACAGGATATATTTTTCTTCCACTTGGTGTCGCTCTGAATCACGTTTCAGCCAAGTGACGTTGCTAATACGTTGCTAAGTGAAAAAAATAATAAAATGCGAAGAGTAAAGAGTTGCGCAACGACTCGGCAAAATAGGTGCATGTGAGAAAACCGTGCGGGCCACACTAACAATGAACTTTGACGTTATGTCGGGGGCCACAAAATATCGGCCTGCGGGCCGCGAGTCTGAGACCCCTGGTTTAGAGAGATGACGTCACAAGTACAACCAGCCTATATAAGGCGGCACTGTGCATTTCAGCCTCATTTCGATTTGACAGATCAAGAGACTTGTTGCTGTACGACTGTGCGCTACGTTTATTTAAACAGTTTGATTATTCGCTACAACCGTGACATGTACAGCTGTTGAAGACCGACTGCGGTCGTTCCTGAGATGCTGCAGTACTGGGAGAAACGGGAAGAAGGAGCTGAAGGTCCAGCTGAGGGCCGAGAAGGAGGAGAGACAGAGGCTGGAAACCATGTGGGAGGACGAGAGAAAAGATCTGCTGGAGATGATCAATAAAAAGAAGAATCTGAGGATGACCAGTGAGATGGAGAAGAACGATATTATAGCGAAGGACTTGTGTAAGGAGCTCACGTTCAATGCTCAGACGGAAAAACACAGGAATTCCTGAAATCAAATCAGGAGGAGGTGAAGAACATCAGGAGCGACCTGCTGGAGGAACAAAAGCTCAGTCTGATGGAGACAGAGCAACACCGACTGAAAGTGGAAAGTCTGAAAGCTCAGTGGGAGGAGGAGAAGAAATGATGAGAAAGATCAGAGAACTCGAGCTCCGACTGAAGGAGCAAATGCAGCAGAGACTGTTAGGAGAAAGCCATGTTCAGACCTCTTACTGCTGCATAGCAATTGCTTCAGCAACTGGTAGTTTAGGTGGCACACGTTAAAAGTGTTGAGGTAACCAAAAACAAAGCATTTAATTTATAAGACTATTAAACGTAAATATTTTTGTTAAGCTGGCAGCATTCTTATGTTAAAAAAAATCATCTACGTTAATAATGTTGGTTGCAATATTGTGAACATTAAAAAAATGAAGACATCAACAAATAAAGACAACCTTTTCTAATTTTGTCCTGTTCTTCTTATGCTCCTAGTACTAGTGGTTTACTCATCTTTTACATTACATTTACATTGCATTTAACAGACACTTTTATTCAATGAGACTTACAATATTACAATAAAGCATTTCACTGCCAGTTTGTACTATCTGTGACTATATATGTGACAGATAAAACCTTGATTTGATTTGAATACTTTGACTTACAGCCTGACAGTTGGGGGGCTTGAACCAGCAACCTTCTGATTATCAGTCCAGTACCTTAACCACTAATACTTTGGGTTTATAAGTGATATATAAACCCAAAGAATTTAGATTACAGAGAACAATTCGTCTGTCTGTGTTTTTATATTGTTCAAATCATTACCTATTTATTGCCTTTTTGTACTGATGTGTGGGTGGTGGCGCAGTGGGTAGCACTGTCTCCTCGCAGCAAGAAGGTCCTGTGTTCGATCCCCAGGTGGGGCGGTCAGAGTCCTTTATGTGTCGAGTTTGCATGTTCTCCCAGTGTCTGTGTAAGTTTCACCCCACAGTTGAAAAACGTACAAGTAAAGGAAATTGGATATACTAAATTATCAGTGACTGTGTTTGACAATAAACTTGTTAACTGGTGTAAGCAGTAACTACCTGTCCTGTCATGAATGTAGCCAAAGTGTGTAAATTATAATGTTAAAATCCTAATAACTAAATAAATTGTACTTGCCACGAAGATAATCTGTTCTGTACAAAAGCAGCAACTGTCTTGAAGGACAAGATTACACAAAACGGTGATATTTTTGCCAAACAAACTCTGAATTCCTAATTTATGTTGAAATAAAACTTGTCCGGATGGTCAGATGTAAAAAAAACTGGTCTGTTTTAAATAAAAGCTGCTGGAACTCTGGTGTCACTATCCACGGTCTAGTGGGGATTCATCTTATGTTCACACTACACAACTGGATCTCTTGTAATCGGGAGTCTTTCAAGTCGGTGTGGCTTTCACACTACACGGCTGATCGGTGATAGGGGGTCACACACTACACCATCTATCACCAACTGGAATCACAGGAGAGCTCCTCTGGTCTCCCAAACTACGTTCAGTCACGAAAACAAACTCGAGAAGTGACAAAAGGTTTAACCCTCCTGTTAGGTTATGGGTCAAATTGACTCATCTTAAGGTTTCAAACTATAAAAAAAAAATACAGTTAAAAGTACTTTTTCAGGATGAAACTTCTTTTGCTTGGCTTAATAAGTTAAATCAACATATAAAATAAAAATGGTGTATTTCACATATTTGCAAAAACATTAAAACATTTTATATTAATTGCAGTTTTACAGGACAACGTATGTTAAAGTTTTTAATTCATGTCACATCCTTGTGAGGAATAAAGCAGTATGTAGGGCCCGAATAGCTCAGTCGGTAGAGCATCAGACTTTTAATCTGAAGGTCCAGAGTTCAAGTCCCTGTTTGGGTGAGTTGTTAAGCACTAATGTCCTGTACAATGTGGTTTATTTAGAAAGTTAAAGGATTTGTACTTAGTGAGATATATCTAACTAAAATATCATGCACTTGATCAGCTTGAAATAATAGCACACTGTATGTGTAACATGTTCTCCACACAGACTAGTTGTACACCCAGCTGTTTCAAACACACTGTAGTAAATAGAGGACAGTTTAAATCTATATTTATGTGCAGCCTAATAATGCACTGAGTTCTAGATATTAATACCTACATATATTTTATGTTGAATTACATGCATCATAATTTCAGTTCTTGCTTCACAGAGCCGCTTTGTTATTGCACTGCACTAAACAGTTGGTATATCCTGCACTATTTTAGGCCTTACAGTTGCAGCATCAAAGCTCTGTTACTACATCACAATTTATAAAGGGTAAAAGAGGGTTATTTTTTATGGGAATTAGCTCAAATGGTACAGCGCTCGCTTAGCATGTGAGAGGTAGCGGGATCGATGCCCGCATTCTCCAGTACAGAAACATTATGATCATTTAAGGGCATCATGTAATATGAAAGTTGTTGTGTCATTGCTCACTGAAACGCAGCATTAAAAATGATGTCAATCTGTAAGTGTTACAATGACGTTAATGCTCTGTATTCATTCAAATCATTTGTTGAAGACCATTTTTAGTTTTTAAATTGACAAACACGCAATAACTTATAATATATAAAATATATGATATATATATAAGTAGAGGTACTTGACTTGTTGATGTTTTTTTTTATTTTTATTTAATCTAGGAAAACGCTTTGTAAAAGATGAACAGCTGAAACTCACGACATTCCCTAAACTGATCTATTTCAGTCATGGTTTTTATCTAACTCGCTTATGACACTTGTTAACACTTGTTAGCTATCGTTGCGGCTGAAACACATGAATTTCCTAATTAGAACAGACATCATTGTGAATACGGTTGTTTTGACTTGTTCTGACTAACATTACATTTTCTTCTTGTTATCATCATTATTATTCTAAATTGTTATGTTTATTATTTAGTTTTAGTTTTTTTTTTCCATTTGTTCTTTCAGCTACATGACAGTTAAGCACCCTGGACTCGACCTAGTCCTGCTTGGTAGCTGTGTTTTACTTCGCACTAAACAGCCTATTTTTCTAGTAGAAAAGGAAGCTCACATCCGCTTATAAATACATGTGGAAAACACCAAGGCTTTGTTTGCACTTTTCAGTCTGTGTCTACAAGAAGATCGGGTTTCCTCAGCATATTTTTACGTGTAATAAGATGTGAAATGTGCGCTGCGTCGCTTTACGCATCAGGAGCGGTGTGCTGTTTTAGCAGAACACAAGGAAACAGCATCGTTAGGTTCCCTTTGCGGGCTTTTACATGAACGAGAGAGCTTATGTTCGGCCGACGTGCACTTTATTACCTCGCATTTTATATCAGGACTTGTATTTTAATCTCTTTTTGCCATGAGAAAACACAAGTGCGCATGTGTCACGGAAGCACACAGACGCTGCGCTGGGCGAGTTGAGTCTACACAGTTCTCATGTGTGCTATAAAGCCCCGCCCCCTCTCGTAAGAGGGAGGAGTCTCTGTACAACAGAGCACAGCGCTTCACTCGCTCTTTCTTAGCGCCGTTTTAGCTCCAACAACGATGGTAGAAGAAGCTCCAGCACCGGCCAGCTCGGCCCCCGCCAAGGCTCCTAAAAAGAAGACCGCGGCCAAACCCAAGAAAGCGGGTCCCAGCGTCGGCGAGCTGATCGTCAAAGCTGTTTCCGCTTCCAAGGAGAGGAGCGGCGTGTCCCTGGCCGCCCTGAAGAAAGCTCTGTCTGCAGGTGGATACGACGTGGAGAAGAACAACTCCCGCGTCAAACTCGCCGTCAAAAGCCTGGTGACCAAGGGCACCCTGGTGCAGACCAAGGGCACCGGCGCCTCAGGATCTTTCAAGCTCAACAAGAAGCAGACCGAGGCGAAGAAGCCCGCGGTCAAAAAAGCCGCCGCTCCTAAAGTGAAAAAGGCCGCAAAGAAACCCGCCGCTGCAAAGAAGCCCAAGAAGGTAACAGCCAAGAAGCCCGCCGCTAAGAAGTCCCCCAAGAAGGTCAAGAAACCCGCTGCTGCCGCTAAGAAAGCCACCAAGAGCCCCAAGAAGGCTAAAAAGCCGGCGACCCCCAAGAAGGCAGCCAAGAGTCCTAAAAAAGCCAAGGCAGCCAAACCCAAGACCGCTAAGCCCAAAGCGGCCAAGGCCAAAAAAGCTGCACCCAAGAAGAAGTAAACTTGTTCCTGTTTTATTACTTTTGTTTTATTAAAACGGCTCTTTTAAGAGCCACCTATTTCCTCCCATAAAGAGTCGCGTTTCCTAAACTCATACATACATATAAGCATGCATGCGAACATACAACTATTCATACAAACATATTTTGTGGAAAGAGTGATAAGCAAGGAGTTAAAAACACTAAGTATAACTGGTCTTGTTTTATGTGTATTAATGATTTTGTCACACATACTCATAAAACTGTCCGTATAAATGTGTATATGTATGTGAATTTACGTATATGAGCTCCTTACATAGTGTAATTGTTAGTGTAAATGTTATTGTGACATAATATAATGTAATTGTTGCTTAAGAGAAGCTTTTCTGTATCATACATTACACGGGCGGGAGAACGGAGGAGAAGAGAGGGGGGAGGGGCAGTATGTGAGGGGCGTGTATGTGTTTCCCTGGGACATGACGGCGCGTTTAGGATTGGCTCAGCTGTACCTTCGCTCTAAGCCAATAGGAGAGAGGCAGTTTGCCTATATCATACCGTTTCGAGGGCTCTCCCAGCTTACTTCAGTTTTGTTCGACGAACGCATCTGATCATCAAAATGAGTGGACGCGGGAAGACCGGTGGTAAGACTAGGGCTAAGGCCAAGACTCGTTCATCCCGTGCCGGCCTTCAGTTCCCCGTGGGCCGTGTTCACAGACTGCTACGTAAGGGTAATTACGCCCACCGTGTGGGAGCTGGTGCTCCTGTCTACTTGGCTGCTGTGCTGGAGTATCTGACCGCTGAGATCCTCGAGTTGGCTGGTAACGCCGCCAGAGATAACAAGAAGTCTCGTATCATTCCTCGTCATCTGCAGTTGGCCGTGCGTAACGACGAGGAGTTGAACAGACTGCTTGGAGGTGTAACCATCGCTCAGGGCGGTGTGCTGCCTAACATCCAGGCTGTTCTGTTGCCCAAGAAGACCGAGAAAGCAGCCAAGGCCAAGTAAAGTCGCTCTCGTGTTCTAACCAAAAGGCTCTTTTAAGAGCCACCCATTTCCACAGAAAAAGTGCAATTTCCCCAGATAATGTGTAAATAAATGTAATATCGTTTCATAGATTCACACGGTGTAAAACACATGATTTATCACATGGTAAAATTAACAAATCAATATTTACAATAAATTTTTTCTCTAGCTATCTTTACATATATCACTATATACTGCATGTATACACAAGTGAAGTTACAGATCTCTTGCAGTAGCAAAACCAACAGTATAGACGATTAAAAGTGGTGCAACAAACGTGTTTGTGTAATACACATGGAACAAAAATAATAATGTTAACAATAATAATAAGCAAAATGAACGAAATAATCAATAATATATATTTTGCAAAAGGTATATACTTTAAGTGCGATTGTAGGCTGTGTTTTAAAAGCACAAAGAAACAAAGGAAAGTATTATAAATCCCGCCAACAGCATAGAGGAAATATTATGTTTTCTGAAACGAGGCAGCGGCAGAACGCCGACCAGTAAGCGACATTTGACGTAAGCATGATCGTCCAATGAGAAAAGTGCGTTATCAAGACGCCCAATGAGCGCGGAGCGGCTCTGGTACATAAATAGAGCGTGTTGGGCGGGCTGACATATTCTGTCCTACAGTTGGTGAAGTGCGGAGTTCCAGACGCGATGGCAAGAACCAAGCAGACCGCTCGTAAATCCACCGGTGGTAAGGCGCCGAGGAAGCAGCTCGCCACTAAGGCTGCCCGCAAGAGCGCCCCGGCTACTGGCGGTGTGAAGAAACCTCACCGTTACAGGCCAGGTACCGTGGCTCTGCGTGAAATCCGCCGTTATCAGAAGTCCACCGAGCTGCTCATCCGCAAGCTGCCCTTCCAGCGCCTGGTTAGAGAGATCGCTCAGGACTTTAAGACCGATCTGCGCTTCCAGAGTTCTGCCGTCATGGCTCTGCAGGAGGCCAGTGAGGCTTACCTGGTCGGCCTGTTCGAGGACACCAACCTGTGCGCCATCCATGCCAAGAGAGTGACCATCATGCCTAAGGACATCCAGCTGGCCCGCCGTATTCGCGGAGAGCGTGCTTAAACGAACCCACTCCATCCAATTATCCACAAAGGCTCTTTTAAGAGCCACTTACAAGCTTCCACTGAAATGGGCACTTTTCATAACTTTTTCATTTATTTATGTGTGTCGGTTCCAAAGTTAAATTTATCAGAGTTATGAATATTAGAAAAAACAGGTGTGTGTGTGTGTGTAGAGATGTACCTTACGACATGTTCTTACAACAATTATAAGCAAGGTTACATAAGTACAGCTGATTAAAGATTGGCAGGTGGTGTCTTATAGCATGATTAATAATGTTTATAGTGGTGTATGTTTATGGGGTTCCATAAAGCATTAAGTTAGTAAGAGTAATAGTCGTTATGAGTAGGCTACTAATGCCAAAAAAATGAAAGAATAAACGATTAATAATCAATAATAATTATTCAGAATAATGTATCATTATCAATAATAAAAAAAATATTATAGATAATTAACACTGGGTAATTACAGGCATTTTAGAAGACACTGTAAAATATTAACTGTAAATAATCATAATTACTCATTATGATTTTTTTTTTCCTATTATAGTTGTTGTAATAATAGTATTATTGGTGATAGTAGTAGTAGTACTAGTAACTGTAATTATAATGTTTTGGAGAACCAATACACAATTAGTGAAGCGTGGCTTCCATCTTGTGGTTACACTGTGACAACACACAAACTAAATCTATTTGTGTGTTTGTGTGTATGTGTATGTATGTGTATTTAAACAACAACAGCCACTGCACAAACACAAAACCACACTGCATCAGCTATTGGAGAAGCCAAATACAAGCACAGAGTAAAATGCGGTGTTATTCGGCCCTAAATTGACAGCACACTGTAGCAGATTACCTGAGTACAGTGACTGACATCAAACACAGAACCACACTGACAAAATACAGACTCAGCGCACACAAGCTGGCCATCGAGACCGGACACTACAAGAAATTCTGGACCCCACAGAACCAGGAGTGTGTACACAGTGCAACACCAACACCACAGAGACTGAGCTGCACTTCTTAACATATTGTCCAAAATACACTCAACATACAAAAGGTCTACTACAAACCAATTTCAAAAACTTCACCCTGAATTCTTCTCTCTTACCAACACCCAGAAACTGTTCATCATGTGACACTGAAAAAACAAACTAGTAAGATTTACTTGATAAAATCCTCATAACTCTTTGATTGATTGGTTGATGGATAGTTAGATAGACACTGAAGCCTTCAGGGACAATGTTTTAATGTATTTTACACAGATATCGTATTAACTGATTGTAGTGTAATCTACAGTATGGCTGTACATTGGTAGTATGCAAACACGTTGTATGAAGGCATAAGGAATAAGCAGAATATTTAATGTTAACCATAATAGCGGTAATAGTAATAATGGTGATAAAACAACCATATTCACAATGATGCCTGTTGTAATTTGGAAATTCATGTGTTTCAGCCGCCACCATAGCTAATAAGTGTTAACAAGTGTCATAAGCGAGTTAGATTAAAACCATGACTGAATTAGATTAAAGGGGAAGACCCTGTCCTGTTCCAGCAGGACTATGCCTCTGTGCACAAAGTCCACAAACACATAAAGAGAAGCTCGGCTTCAAAAAACTCCAGTGTCCTGCACAGAGACCTGACCGAAATCGCACTGCACAGCTGAGGAATTAAAGTTTTTGGTAATATGGATTGAGGCTCTCCTGACCAACATCAATTTGAAGCCATACAAATGCTCTTTTGACAGAATGGGTCCAAATTCTGACAGACACTGTTCCCCCCTCTATTTTAAGTGAAATATACAGACACATTTTTAACACAGATGTAACTTATACAGACTTGCATCACTATTATTTATTCCAGAATAATCTAAACACTGTTTTACACATTTTTTTTTTTTGTTTAGGGTATTAATTTTTTAATGTATTTATTTAGTTATTTACTCATTCATGGCCCTTACACTCAATTTAACAAAACATAGATGACTCTAGCAGTACAGGTGGCACAGTATTTTACTCATATTTTACTTATTAGTGTGATTGCCTATAGGTTAGGCAATATCCATTAGTCATATTATTATTATTATTATTATTATTATTATTATTACTATTATTTTACACTTACTATTTTACTCTCTCTCGCTCTCTCACTCTGTCTCTCTCTCTCTCTCTCTCTTGCTCTCTCCCTCAGTCACTCAGTCACTCACTCACACACACACACACACACACACACACACACACACACACACACACACACACACTCAAACTCAAAAGAAGCTTTATTGGCATGACAAATAAGGACATTCGTATTGCCAAAGCAAGTTACAGAGAAATAATAAAAACATTTACATTTATGGCATTTAGCAGAGGCTTTTATCCAAAGCGACTTACAGTTGTGACAGTATACAATCTAAGCAATTGAGGGTTAAGGGCCTTGCTCAAGGGCCCAACAGTGGCAACCTGGCAGTGGTGGAGTTTGAACCAGCAACCTTCTGATTACTGGTCCAGTACCTTAACCCCTAGGCTACAACTGCCCTATAAGAACAAATATATACAAAACAGTTACATGTGCAAAATAGAATAAAATATTATTTTAAATAGAATACAATATTAATAAAAACAGTGCAAAATAATAACAATAAAAATTATAATATTTACAGTAAAGAGGTAGTAATAACAATCAGTTTGTGTGTGTGTGTATGGGACATGGTCACCCACTGTCCCTCACCTGGTGGCAGGTGTGTGTATAGAGTGCTGCTAGTGTGCAGCTCTCTCTGTGCTCCCCCAGTAGGTGGGGCAGTTTGTCGGGATCTGGGAGGGAGGTAAAGTTTAGGATGACGGTATTAAATTTAGGGAAGATTGGGCGTGGATGTGGTGGTACTTGGTACACTGGGTGAGGAAGTGCAGCTCCGTCTCTACTGTACTGAGAGTGCAGTGCTGGCACAACCTCTCCTCCCGGGGCAGCCAGGACCGGGTGTGTCGCCCCGTCTCTAAAGCCAGGTCGTGTGCGCTCAGTCTGTACCTCGTCAGGGTGTTTCTTAATTTAGGGTCGGATACTGTGCTCAGATAATCTGCTGCACTGTAGTGTCTGTTTAGGGCCAAATAACACTGCATTTTACTTTGAGTTTAGTTTCCCAATAATTCAGATATTTTTGTTGGGTGTTTGTGTAATTTGGTTTATTCTAATTTTGTAAGCAGATTTCTCCTGCTCCTGAGTCTTTATTGTGTTAGTGGTGTGTTGGTGTGTGTTAGTAACGTGTTTGTGTGTGTTATTAGTGTGTCTGTGTGTGTTATTAGTGTGTATGTGTGTGTTAGTGGTGTATCTATGTGTGTTAGTGGTGTATCTGTGTGTGTTAGTGGTGTATCTGTGTGTGTTATTAGAGTGTCTTTGTGTGTTATTAGAGTGTCTGTGTGTGTTATTAGAGTGTCTGTGTGTGTTAGTAGTGTGTCTGTGTGTGTTAGTGGTGTATCTGTGTGTGTTATTAGGGTGTCTGTGTGTGTTAGTGGTGTATCAGTGTGTGTTATTAGAGTGTCTGTGTGTGTTAGTGGTGTATCAGTGTGTGTTATCAGTGTCTGTGTGTGTTAGTGGTGTATCAGTGTGTGTAATTAGTGTGTCTGTGTGTGTTAGTGGTGTATCAGTGTGTGTTATTAGAGTGTCTGTGTGTGTAAGTGGTGTATCAGTGTGTGTTATTAGAGTGTCTGTGTGTGTTAGTGGTGTATCAGTGTGTGTTAGTGGTGTATCTGTGTGTGTTATTAGAGTGTCTTTGTGTGTTAGTGGTGTATCTGTGTGTGTTAGTGGTGTATCTGTGTGTGTTAGTGGTGTATCTGTGTGTGTTAGTGGTGTATCTGTGTGTGTTAGTGGTGTATCAGTGTGTGTTATTAGAGTGTCTGTGTGTGTTAGTGGTGTATCTGTGTGTGTTAGTGGTGTGTCTGTGTGTGTTAGTGGTGTATCAGTGTGTGTTATTAGAGTGTCTGTGTGTGTTAGTAGTGTATCGGTGTGTGTTATTAGAGTGTCTGTGTGTGTTAGTGGTTTATCTGTGTGTGTAAGTGGTGTGTCTGTGTGTGTTAATGGTGTATCTGTGTGTGTGTTATTAGAGTGTCTGTGTGTGTTAGTGGTGTATCTGTGTGTGTTAGTGGTGTATCTGTGTGTGTTAGTAGTGTGTCTGTGTGTGTTAGTGGTGTATCTGTGTGTGTTATTAGAGTGTCTGTGTGTGTTAGTGGTGTATCAGTGTGTGTTAGTGGTGTGTCTGTGTGTGTTAGTGGTGTGTCTGTGTGTGTTATTAGAGTGTCTGTGTGTGTTAGTGGTGTATCTGTGTGTGTTAGTAGTGTGTCTGTGTGTGTTAGTGGTGTATCAGTGTGTGTTATCAGAGTGTCTGTGTGTGTTAGTGGTGTATCAGTGTGTGTAATTAGTGTGTCTGTGTGTGTTAGTGGTGTATCAGTGTGTGTTAGTGGTGTGTCTGTGTGTGTTAGTGGTGTATCTGTGTATGTTATTAGAGTGTCTGTGTGTGTTAGTGGTGTATCAGTGTGTGTTAGTGGTGTATCTGTGTGTTAGTGGTGTAACAGTGTGTGTTATTAGAGTGTCTGTGTGTGTTAGTGGTGTATCTGTGTGTGTTAGTGGTGTGTCTGTGTGTGTTAGTGGTGTATCTGTGTGTGTTATTAGAGTGTCTGTGTGTGTTATTAGAGTGTCTGTGTGTGTTAGTAGTGTGTCTGTGTGTGTTAGTGGTGTATCAGTGTGTGTTAGTGGTGTATCAGTGTGTGTTATTAGAGTGTCTGTGTGTGTTAGTGGTTTATCTGTGTGTGTAAGTGGTGTGTCTGTGTGTGTTAGTGGTGTATCTGTGTGTGTGTTATTAGAGTGTCTGTGTGTGTTAGTGGTGTATCTGTGTGTGTTAGTGGTGTATCTGTGTGTGTTAGTAGTGTATCTGTGTGTGTTAGTGGTGTATCTGTGTGTGTTAGTAGTGTGTCTGTGTGTGTTAGTGGTGTATCAGTGTGTGTTAGTAGTGTGTCTGTGTGTCTTAGTGGTGTATCTGTGTGTGTTATTAGAGTGTCTGTGTGTGTTATTACAGTGTCTGTGTGTGTTAGTGGTGTATCAGTGTGTGTTAGTAGTGTGTCTGTGTGTGTTAGTGGTGTATCTGTGTGTTAGTGGTGTGTCTGTGTGTGTTAGTGGTGTATCTGTGTGTGTTATTAGAGTGTCTCTGTGTGTTAGTGGTGTATCTGTGTGTGTTATTACAGTTTCTGTGTGTGTTAGTGGTGTATCAGTGTGTGTTAGTAGTGTATCTGTGTGTGTTAGTGGTGTATCAGTGTGTGTTAGTTATGTGTCTGTGTGTGTTAGTGGTGTATCTGTGTGTGTTATTAGAGTGTCTGTGTGTGTTAGTAGTTTGTCTGTGTGTGTTAGTGGTGTATCTGTGTGTGTTAGTAGTGTGTCTGTGTGTGTTAGTGGTGTATCTGTGTGTGTTATTAGAGTGTCGGTGTGTGTTAGTGGTGTATCAGTGTGTGTTAGTGGTGTATCAGTGTGTGTTATTAGTGTGTCGGTGTGTGTTAGTGGTGTATCAGTGTGTGTTATTAGTGTGTCGGTGTGTGTTAGTGGTGTATCGGTGTGTGTTACTGGTGTATCTGTGTGTGTTAGTGGTGTATCTGTGTGTGTTAGTGGTGTATCGGTGTATGTTACTGGTGTATCTGTGTGTGTTAGTGGTGTATCTGTGTGTGTTAGTGGTGTATCTGTGTGTGTTAGTGGTGTATCAGTGTGTGTTACTGGTGTATCTGTGTGTGTTAGTGGTGTATCTGTGTGTGTTAGTGGTGTATGGGTGCAGTGACTCAGGACCAGTTGGATGAGGGGACTGGTATGTTTGCTCAGCTCTTGGTGTTTCAGGGCTTTATAATGATAAGTTTGGGGGTCGCTCTCGTTTAGATGGTTCCAGAAGTTAATTGCTCTTCTCTGTATGTTTATAATTAGTGGAAATCGGCCTAATTCTGCCCTGCACGCATTGTTCGTGGTGTGTCTGTGCACCTTTAGGATGCTTTTACAGAACTCTGTGTTCAGGGTCTCTAATGGATGTTTGTCCCAATTATGGAATTGATGGTGTGTTATTGAACCCCGAACTTCACTGCCATATAGAGCAATCGGTTCAATTATTGATTCAAAAATTTTAAGCCAGATTCGAATCGGAATTTCCACAAATGTTTGACGTTTTATGGCGTAGACGCCCTGCGAGCTTTTTCTCTCAGTTCATTTACTGCCGGGTTAAAGTTTCCTGTTGAACTGATGTTTAGTCCGAGGTAAGTATAATCTTTAGTGTGCTCAATTTCATGGTGTCCTATTTTATATGTGTGTTTGGTTCCCTGAGATCTGGCTCTTTTCTGGAAGGTCATAATTTTGGTCTTTTTGAGGTTGACTGTCAGGGCCCAGGTCTGACAGTACTGCTGCAGCAGGTCCAGTTTGTGCTGGAGATTCTGAGTGCTGGGGGACAGAAGGACCAGATCATCTGCATACAGCAGGAGTTTAATCGTGTAGAGTGAGACCGGGCGTGGCTGAGTGCTCACACACACACGAATCAACAAGCACAAGCATTGTCCATTTACGTATTATGTATTTACCCTGACATTTTATTTACTTTCATAAAGACTCTTACACCGATGCAGGTGCTTTACATGTACATTTATTTACCCTAACATGTTTCTAATGCTACTTCCACAAACCCTGAAAGGTTTTAAAACATTTTGTTTAATTTACTCCAATTTTACTCTAAATTTTCTTATTTGAACTACCATTTTGATCATAAACTGAAATATTCTCCCACGCTGCCTCATCCCCTGGTATAGATTTTATTGGCTACATTGTCATGTCTCTAATGGCTATTTGTCCCACCTAATTGTACAATATTAAAAGCGCGTTCCACAAGGCCTACTCTGAGCAGCTGCGGTCACAGTGGGCGGTCGCTGCTTAACTCCGCCCTGTTGTCTTCAACTAGGTCCGGTAGAGGGAAATAACAAGCTCTGTGAACGCTCGTCCTGCATTGACTCGCTTTATCTCGACGAGAGCAGTAACCATGTCCGGAAGAGAACTGAACTGAAAAGAATACGAACAATGAATATTTTATTTAAGGACTCTGAATTGTGGAAGATTTTAAAATTGTAAATGATTGTCTTGATAATGTAATGTAATTTCCATGTACTCTGATGAAGTTTAAATAAAATATTAAAAAGAAAAGGCGGCAAAGGTCTTGGAAAAGGAGGCGCTAAGCGTCACCGCAAAGTTCTCCGTGATAACATCCAGGGTATTACTAAACCCGCCATCCGCCGTTTGGCTCGCCGTGGCGGTGTGAAGCGTATTTCCGGCTTGATCTACGAGGAGACCCGCGGTGTGCTCAAGGTTTTCCTTGAGAACGTCATCCGTGATGCCGTCACCTACACCGAGCACGCCAAGAGAAAGACCGTCACCGCAATGGACGTGGTGTACGCTCTGAAACGCCAGGGACGCACCCTGTACGGATTCGGGGGTTAAACGTTCAGACCTCCACGCTAACACAACGGCTCTTTTAAGAGCCACCCATATTTTCTATAAAAGAGAAATTCCTCCTGCTTTATTATTAATATTGTTATTAATAGTAGTAGTACGTTCACTGATGCGTAGATTTGCAAATCACTTGTTTAGCCCCAAAAGCTTGAAAGCATCATAAGTAAAAATAACACATTCACTGATGCATTTTTTTTAATAAATTCACTTATGTAGCCCTAAAAGCTTGGCGTTATCATTAGTAGTTTAAGTATTACGTTTACTATCAGATCTCTCGTTTAGCCTTCATACGGCGTGTTTGCATACTACCAATGTACAGCCATACTGTAGATTACACTACAATCATTAACACGATCTTTGTGTAAGATACAGTAAAACATTGTGCCCGAATGCTTCGCTTAAAAAACTAAACAACCAAAAAAATTAAATTGATCGATCTATGTATCTATAATATATATATATATATATATATATATATATATACAGTATATATATATTATATAAAATTTAATCAAATGTAACAAAAATATTGCTATGGATTATTTTATATTCGGTTTTAAAACATGTATCGACCTCAGATTAAGCGGGAACAGACAACAAAGAACAGATTCTAGTGAATGGGGCAGAAGGGGGCGTGGAACTGTATGTGTTCTGTCCAATAGAAACCCAGGACCTTGGACCAATCAGAGTTACGTGTTTCATCTTGACTTACTCAGCATGCAGGGTTAATAAAGCGGGCGTGTAGAGCGTCTACATTCACTAGCAGTTTGTTCTAGAGGAAACAGCAGCATCATGCCCGAACCAGCTAAGGCCGCTTTATTGCCCAACACTATAGCTATGGGTCCTTATGTAGGAAAGATTTCATACCCTGGACAAATTCAACGATGCTACATATGTAACTCCGCTCAACATCAAGTAAAGAACTGTGATAAGACCAAATGTTGGAAATGTGGACAGTTTGGACACAAAGCTAAAGATTGTGTAGATGTGGAACAGTGTGGACTGTGTGGACAAAGCGGTCACTCGTATTTCACGTGTCCTAAATCTTTCAGTAACCTTTTAAAGAAGGAAAGAAGACAAGCACAACCAAATCTACAAGATCCAGAACAAACTACACCTGAAACAAAAGATCCAGCCTGTGATAAACCTGACAACAACGACCAGCCACAACAAGAACAAGCGAATAAAGAATCCAACAGCAGTGAGGAAGAGTCATCCGGTTCAACAAGCAGCGATGAAGCGGATAGCAGTGATGAGGAAGACGACAGCGACAGCGAAAGCAGTGAGGCGACGGATATCGACAGTACACCGGCACAAAGACAAGCGGATAACATCGAACAAACAACTACAACAGAACAATTAAAGAGAACTAATGAAAAAACGGAGGATATGGAAACAAATACTGAAACCAACACGGACAAATCACCGAACTTGGAGAGAAGATCGAACACTCAACAACCTGAGATCAAAACTGGAAAACGTATAAGATCCCCAACAGAGACAACAACCAAGAGACCAAAAGATAAGTGAGATGTTCACCCACTTATTTAATGTTTGGGGGGATTAATGTTATAACTTATAATGTAAGAGGAATACAAACGGAAAAAAATAGAACGGAAAAATTAGATAAGCTAAAACGGTTAAAGGCAGATATTTTATTTCTCCAGGAATTAAGATTAAAAACTCATGATGACATAAAAAACGTACAGCAAACATGGAACATAGGTGAATCTGTAATCTCTATAGGCGATGATTTAGCGGATGGTATTGGAATATTTTTTAAAACAAAACAGATAAATATTATTAAGAGAAGAGATTTAATACCAGGTCGACTTTTAGTGATAGATTGCATTTTAGAAAATCAAAAAATTAGGTTAATAAATATATACACAGCACAAGACAGTTTTAAAAAAATACAGCTATTTCAAAAAATGAGAGAATTGTTGCTTTGCAGTCATAACATTATCTTAGCGGGAGACTTCAATGTCATAACAGATAAAGAAGACAGTTGATGGATTACCTTTTAAGCTAACCAGAGCAGCAAAAGTATTAAAAGAAATATGTGATGAATGTGGAATGAAAGATGTTTTTAGGGCTTTACACCCTCATAAATCGGGTTTCACAAGATTTGATAACAAGGCAAAAACGAGAATAGACAGAGTATATGTATCAAACCAAATAAAAGTTGAACAATATAAAACAGAATTGATAATAAATTCAGATCATTTAGCTGTAAATTGTAAAATTCTTTTAAATGCAAAAATTAGAAAAAACTATTGGAAATTAAATTTGAAATGCCTGAAAAATGAACCACTCGTAGATGAATTAAAAAAGGAGGTAAATATATGTAAAGATCTAGATGTTATCTCTAAATCGTATTTTGAATTGTGGCAAATCTTAAAAAATAGGCTTAAAAATATGCTGATTAGGAAATGTAAAGAACTAAATCAAAAAAGAAACCAGACATATGATGAATTACTTACAAATTATATAAAGAACAAAACAAAAATGAATAAAACGCCACAAGATTTAACAGAAATAGATGAACTTAAAGAAAAAATGGATAAACTGAACTGCGATTACCGCAACAGCTTAAAAGTAATGTGTGGCTATGAAGGGCCTGAGAATACTGATTGTAATATACATAATCTTATTAAGAAATATAAAGAACGTAAAGAAACAAAAAATGTTAAAGGAATACGGACAGGAAATAACTCAATAGTAACCAATGGAAAAGAAATAGCTGATGAAATTGTTAAATCATTTAAAGAAATGTATAAAAAAACAAGCACTAATGAGAGTGATGTAAATAATTTCTTAGGAGAAACGATCCAAGGTATAAATGTAATAATAAAGTTTTAAGGAAATTGTTGGGAAAATCACCAAAGAAGAAGTTAGTAAAGCTATCGCTTCGTTAAACAAAGGAAAATCTCCAGGTTCCGACGGTTTTCCTGCTGAATTTTATTTGTTATTGTCTGATGATTTGTCTGATTTACTTACATCAGTTTTTAACCATGGAATAGAAACAATGGACATGTACGATAGTTTTTATGAAGGTATAGTAACATTAATCTTTAAAAAAGGTGATGAATATGATTTAAGTAATTGGAGACAAATAACTCTAATGAATGTGGAATATAAAATCTTTGCAAAAATTTTAATGAACAGGTTGCAGGTAATTTTAAATTCTATTATCGAACAAGAGCAAACATGTGCAATTAAAGGGAGAAACATGTGGGATAACTTATGTATTATTAGAGAAATTATTACATGCAAAGGCCTTAATGTACCTGGGTTTTTTATGATTGCATTGGACCAAAAAAGAGCATTCGACTTTCTATCAAGAGACTATCTGTGGAGAGTATTGCAATGGTATGGGTTTCCTGATGAATTTATAAATATGGTTAAACTGTTATATAAAGAATCAAAAGTAAGAGTAAATGTGAATGGGAACCTGACTGAAAGTTTTGATATATACACGGGAGTTAAGCAAGGATGTCCACTAAGTGCAGCTTTATATGTGATAGCGATTAGCCCTCTGTTGTTCAAAATTAAAAAAGATCAAATGTTATCAGGGGTTCAGGTTAACAATCAAATGAACAGATGTATAATATCAGCTTACGCAGATGACATAACTTTGTTCATAAAAAACCAAAGAGAATTAGATAGAATCAATGATCACTTTTTAAATTATGAGAAAGTATCTGGAGCAGTTTTGAATCAAAATAAAACAGAAGCAGTATGGATTGGTGACCCAAAGAATAAACCAAGTCTTAGTATACAAGTAAAAGATGAAATCACAGTACTTGGTATACAAATAAGCAATGAGAATGCATTAGATAAAAATTGGAATAAGAAAATATTAGAAATTACTGAAGAGTCCAACAAATTAATGAATTGGAAAACAAGTTATGAAGCAAAAATAAATTTAATTAATGTCTTTATATTAGCAAAATTATTGTTTCTATCCATTGTATTCACACCAACGCAAAATATAATAACAAAATTGAACAAAACTTGTATCAGAACAATATGGGGTAGAAACTTCGAAATAGTTAAAAGAGAATTCCTATATAAAGCTAAAAAGAATGGAGAACTAGAAGCAATTAATTTTGGAATAAAGCTTAAAATTAATTATTGCAAACATATTAGTTTAAGCTTAGCTCGAAAAGCAGCTTGGTTAGGGAATACTGATGAATGGGCCAAACTAAGAGGGAAGAAAAGGAAAGATGTTCCCTACTATAAACTCTTATATGGCGACTTTGTCGAAAAATATAGACTTTTGGAAATAAATTGGGTCACGCAGTCCAATAAAATAATTCATAAAGAAATTGCGAATTACATTTATAATGGTATGATACAGTTTAAAGACTGCACAAAAGAGGAAAATGAAAATCTTATAGATTTATTACAAAATAAAATAATATCTAGAAAAATGAAAGATACAATGTGGTTGTCAGCCTTAGGTAGATTACCGGTGAGAGCAGTAGTAAAGTGGAGTTGCTTTGTTAAAACTAACTTATGTCCAATGCCAAATTGCAACGAAAACGAAACAGTTGGGCATTTACTAGTAGACTGTCAACGCTCCAGAGAAATTTGGAATTGTATTAAGGACTTGGGATTAGATATAGAACTGTCTAGGAAAAACGTCATTTATGGTGGCTTTAACCTTGATAAACTATGTGGAAAAAGACTATTGTATTGGATTGTGATTGCTGTAGTGGTGAATCAAATATGGAAAACTCGATGTAAAATGACAACTGAAAATGTGTATATTGATTGTGAAGATGTAGTTAAACAATGTATGGCCAAATTAAAATGCATGAAAAAATGTAAAATGAAATCTAAACGCATGACAATTCCATGGGACCTTTTTAATGGACTTTAGACAAATAGTGTTCGAGTTTAATTAATTCTAAAAGAAAATGTAAATATTTGTATTATTACATGAAATGTATCAATTAATGTAATATTACTGTACGTGTATGATGTAAATGATATTTGTAATGTGATATAAATTTGTACAATAAAGTTTATTTAAAAACCCTAAGGCCGCGCCCAAGAAGGGCTCCAAGAAAACCGTCACCAAGACCGCCGCCAAAGGAGGCAAGAAGCGCAGAAAGGCCAGGAAGGAGAGCTACGCTATCTACGTGTACAAGGTCATGAAACAGGTCCACCCTGATACCGGGATCTCCTCCAAGGCTATGGGCATCATGAACTCCTTCGTCAACGACATTTTCGAGCGTATCGCTGGTGAGTCCTCTCGTCTGGCTCACTACAACAAGCGCTCCACCATTACCTCCAGGGAGATCCAGACCGCCGTGCGCCTGCTGCTTCCCGGTGAGCTGGCCAAGCACGCCGTGTCCGAGGGTACCAAGGCCGTCACCAAGTACACCAGCTCCAAGTAAAGCGCCTTAGTCGCTCTGGCAAACCAACGGTTCTTTTAAGAGCCACCCATCTTATCAAGTGAAGAGAATTTTCCTCTTTTTAAATATTATATCTGAATATGCCATACACACTTTATCTAGGTAGCTTTTCATGTTTATTTATTTATTAATATATTACTATTCTTGGGCACTGCTGTCTTTCACGAGTTGTCCACGACTGTCACTATGTGGTGAGTTTAGGAGATTACACACAATAAAATGTCACTGTACTCTTAAAGTTAATATAATACACTCAGAGCCGTAGAGAGAGAGATGCTACACTCCTTGATCTCGCCAAACAAACCCGGTGCTGTTAAAATAAAAAAATAAAACGATAACTAACTGTAACTGTATTAGGCGTTTACAAAACTAACGAGAGCGTACTAATATTATAGATAGAATAGCCTTCGTTTTCGTGTTTATCATTTTATTTATGAGCATTGTGAACGGATATGAAATCGATGTTTTCCACTCGAGCACCGTACGGTACCTCATGCGGTCTTTCCCAATCCGCTCCCTCCTCACTAACACTCCACTACAGAGGGACCCTCCACGTGAACGCGCAAACGGAGGCGGAGTGGAGAGGGGGAGTGAGTAGGGAGCGGATTGAGATTGGGGGGGATTGGGCTCCCTGACGGCACTTCATGTTTACATTCCGTTTCTGCTCACCACGCTAGCCTGCAAAATGACCACAGCAAAAGTTAAGTTGCTGTTTTTCTGATATGTGTCATGAATTAGTTTATATTATTATTAGGGCTGTCGTTAATCGAGGAGATTTTTTTTAATCAAACTATTTTTACTGAGCTGTTTGTGTCACGTAAATTTGCGTCTCTGTGGTAATTTGCGTTTCTTAAAAGTGCATGAAGCAGAACTCTGATGAACAGAACTTCTGATAGCTTCCCTACACACTCGCTCCCTGCGCACTATAGTACACTTAACATTCTTAAAGGGCCAGACACTAGATGTATAATTCACATTACATGACAGGTGAGAGGAAACATTTTTAAGGAAAAATAGTTCTTGTGTGAATTACAAGGGCAGGAAAAACTACGGCAGATACAGAAGGTGCACCGGGGCCCATGGCAGGGGGGCCTCCACGACATTAACCTCTCACCTCACTACCACTGTCTGCACTCGCCATGGTCCTTATTATTATATTACAATATTTTTGTTAAGTAAAATTAAAATAACTAAAACTGTGCATTAAAAATACCAGAGGCAGAAATTTGGACTTGAAGTGTAACTTCTGAGTGACTTTTAATTTATTCTGACCAGCTATCAGCAGATGCAATTTGTTGAGGGGGCCCAACATTTCTTTTTTGCACTGAAGCCCATGAGCTCCTAGTTACACCACTGGTGTTGCATCTAGAAATGGTTCATATTATGAGCGCCTGTTTTCAGTGGCAGGGTTATGGACAGGTAAAGATCCTCACTTTTACCAGTTCATGTTTTACTAGCTCATTTTAAAAAACTGGCTGAAAGATGGTAACTGTCAACAACTACATTTCAGCAGCAGTATTATACACATTTTGCACTTACGGCTGATATCTTGTGGACTGTTACCGTTTTTGTGGACAGTTGGTTGTTCAACAGTATTTGAAAAACATTTTTAAATGGTATCTTTTGTTGAGTTTTTATTACACAATACTTACTCTGACCTTTTTGAATCCTGCACCTGAAGAATGACCCAAAGTATAAAAAAACTAAAACAAATACTAGAACTAATAAAAACTAAACTAAAACTAAGCATTAAAAAAATAATAAAAATTAAAAAGAACTAGCAAACCCACTATAAAAACGTATTAAAACTAACTAAATTAGAGAGAAAAAAGTCACAATGAAATAAAACTAAACTATTATGAAAAATCCAAAACTGTTATAATCTTGATTCCTACATGTAATACATTAATGAATTCATTGTGAATATGCACAAGTTCATTTTGTCTAATGTAAGTGCTGGAGAAGGTACAGAATGTAGTCGAGTTAAAGTAGAGATATCCAAAGTAAAATATTACTCCAGTAAAAGTAGTAAAAAAACAAAAAACATTACAACTGTTCTCTACGGGAGCGTCACCACTCTGTTCTCTCTACCGCTCTGGATACACTTAAAATATCGTCCTGTTATTATTGTTAGGATTGAAGTTTTGTTTAAGCTGAGAGTGTAATGGTCAACTATTATCATTAAACAGCATTAAGTGGCTCCATTTATATGCATTCTGACATATATATATATATATATATATATATATATATATATATATATATATATGGATTTATATATACCTAGCCTTTCCTTCAGATCGACCATTTGTAAATTTGGAAAACCAATAGACAATTAGTGGAGCGTGGCTGTAGCTGTTACGTTCATACATTTAAATTTTCAGCATTTAGCAGACGCTTTTATCCAAAGCGACTTACAGTACTGTGACAGTATACAATCTAAGCAATCGAGGGTTAAGGGCCTTGCTCAAGGGCCCAACAGTGGCAACCTGGCAGTGGTGGGGCTTGAACCGGCAACCTTCTGATTACTGGTCCAGTACCTTAACCGCTAGGCTACAACTGCCCTACACATGCCATACAACTGCCATACAACTGTATATGTGTTTTCTTTTATGTATGTATTTTTTTATGTATGTGTGTGTATACACACATTTTACTCAAACACACACAGATACTACTAAGAAACAAAAGTGCTGTAAGAACCGGTGACAAACATACACAATACACAACACAGAATTGCAGGACTGCAGTCTGAGTCCAACACTGTTTAATATCTACATAAATGAATTAGTGTGCAGCTCCCGGACTCACTCTGCAGGACGGGGAAGTAAAATTTCTACTCTATGCAGCTGCACCTAGACCTGTTGGAGCAGTACTGCCAGAACTGGGCCCTAGCAGTAAATCTGAAGAAAACAAAAATGATTGTCTTCCAAAAACAAACCTAGATGTCAGGAACACATGGCACCAGTTTACCATGGTCAGCACTGCCCTGGAGCACACAATGCAGTACACTTACCTTGGTCTCATCATTACATTTACATTTTCAGCATTTAGCAGATGCGTTTATCCAAAGCTGAGCAATTGAACAGCCTTGCTCAAGGGCCCAACAGCAGCAACCTGGCAGTGGTGGGGCTTGAACCAGCAACCTTCTGATTACTAGTCCAGTACTGTACTCATTACTGCATCAGGGAGTTTCAGCATGGCAGTGAATGTGTATGGGGTCCACTGAAATTTCACAGTTCTGTTAAATGGGACAAACATCCAACAGAAACCCTGCATGCTGATTTCTGTAGAATGATTTTATAAGTCCTAAGGAAAACACCGACCATTTGGCAATATTGTTTCCTACTGTCATGCTTATAGAGCTACTCAAATCTGAATCTACATACTACATAAATAACAGCAGTCAGAAACTGAGCATCATGTTAGGAGAGGAGAAGGAGAGAAGCACTGTAGCAGCACAGTATGTATCTACCTGCAACAGTCTGAGAGACACGGACTGATACACCCGAACAGAGGAACAGTCTGAATTAACCCACAAAGAGAAAGTGTTCCATATATACATGTTTCATTTTATTACTTTTTATTGTTTTAATTTATATTTTCTTTTTTTCCCCTTTGAATAAAGTAGAAAGAGATCAAACATTGTTATGGTTATTTATATATATATATATATACAGGGGTTGGAAAATGAAACTGAAACACCTGGTTTTAGACCACAATAATTTATTAGTATGGTGTAGGGCCTCCTTTTGCGGCCAATACAGCGTCAATTCGTCTTGGAAATGACATATACAAGTCCTGCACAGTGGTCAGAGGGATTTTAAGCCATTCTTCTTGCAGGATAGTGGCCAGGTCACTACGTGATGCTGGTGGAGGAAAACGTTTCCTGACTCGCTTCTCCAAAACACCCCAAAGTGGCTCAATAATATTTAGATCTGGTGACTGTGCAGGCCATGGGAGATGTTCAACTTCACTTTCATGTTCATCAAACCAATCTTTCACCAGTCTTGCTGTGTGTATTGGTGCATTGTCATCCTGATACACGGCACCGCCTTCAGGATACAATGTTTGAACCATTGGATGCACATGGTCCTCCAGAATGGTTCGGTAGTCCTTGGCAGTGACGCGCCCATCTAGCACAAGTATTGGGCCAAGGGAATGCCATGAAATGGCAGCCCAAACCATTACTGATCCACCCCCATGCTTCACATGTGTTATCTCACCACTGCTCTTTTCACTCTACACCAATGACTGCATCTCCAGTGACCCATCTGTGAAATTCTTGAAGTTTGCAGATGATACTACAATCATTGGTCTGATTTGCGATGGAGATTAATCTGCTTACCGGCGAGAGGTCGACCAGCTGGTGCACTGGTGCAGTCAGAACAACCTGGAGCTTAACACGCTCAAGACTGTAGAGATGACAGTGGACTTCAGAAAACACTCACCAGCACTGCTCCCACTCACAATTTTAGGCAGTCCTGTTTCAACTGTGGAGTCCTTCAAGTTTTTGGGCACTATTATTTCCCAGGACCTGAAGTGGGAGTATAACATCAACTCCACCATCAAGAAAACCCAACAGAGAATGTTCTTTCTGCGGAAAATGCGAAAGCTGGGACTGCCACAGGAGCTGCTAAGACAATTCTACACTACGGCCATCGAATCAGTTCTGTGCACTTCCATCACAGTCTGGTTTGGTGCAGCCACAACACAACAAAGGAACAGACTGCAGTGACAGGTGAAGTCAGCTGAAAAAATCATTGGTGCTCCTCTGCCCTCTATCCAGGACTTGTATACTTCAAGAACCAAGAAACGGGCAGAGAAAATTATCACTGACTCCTCACACCCTGGACATTACTTTATCCAACCCCTCACCTCCGGCAGGCGCTATAGATCCATCCACATTAAAACCACCAGATTTAAAAGCAGTTTCTTCCCACAGGCGATCTCCCTACTAAATAAATAAATGACTGATAATACATAACACGTAAGCGTAAAAATATTCATCTGCTGCCAAATTGACTACACTGTAGTACTCATCCTACATGTTGTGCACTTTACTGTTTTGTAAATATGTCAGATGCTGCTAAATTACATATCTGTATATTGTGTGTATATAATCTTATAGTTTGGATAATTTTGTGTTTAATGTTTAATGTATACGTTGCTTGTACACTGTATCGTACCATTACTAGAGAGATACCATCAGCCGGAAACAAATTCCTTGTGTGTATCCACATACCTGGCCAATAAATCTGATTCTGAACATGACATGAGGTCATATTTGTGATGGTCATCCTGATGACCTGTATGAATCTCATGAATAACTGATGACACTTGTACCTTCATTACTAAAATAATTAATATATTGCTCCTGCATTAAGGCATACATTAGCAGTGGTGGACAGTAACTAAGTAAATGTAGTTGGGTGAGTTTTTATGTTAACTCCACCACATTTGGTAGTCAAATGTCTTACTTTTTTCTCCACTACATTCTGAACAATCTTCTTTTTGGTTTATGTGTGAATAAAAATATAATATTGTCAAAATAAAGGAAGCGTGAAGCGATCACACCAATCAAATGTATCTGGAACTATTGAAGGGGCACATGAACCACGTGACCGCCTGGCGGCGAGATCAAGGAGTGTCGCAACTCTCTCTACAGCTCTGAGTGCGTCGTACTATCTTAGTACAGTGAGATTTTATTCTGCAAGTTATCCTAAACTCACCACATAGTGGCAGTCAGGGCCCAACAATAGTACTATATATAAATAAAAGGTAAGATATTACTAACATGTGAGGCTACCTAGATAAAGTGGGTATAACATATTCAGATACAATATTTAAAAAGAGGAAAATTCTCTTATCTTGATAAGATGGGTGGCTCTTAAAAGAGCCGTTGGTTTGCCAGAGCGACTAAGGCGCTTTACTTGGAGCTGGTGTACTTGGTGACGGCCTTGGTACCCTCGGACACGGCGTGCTTGGCCAGCTCACCGGGAAGCAGCAGGCGCACGGCGGTCTGGATCTCCCTGGAGGTAATGGTGGAGCGCTTGTTGTAGTGAGTCAGACGAGAGGACTCACCAGCGATACGCTCGAAAATGTCGTTGACGAAAGAGTTCATGATGCCCATAGCCTTGGAGGAGATCCCGGTATCAGGGTGGACCTGTTTCAGGACCTTGTACACGTAGATAGCGTAGCTCTCCTTCCTGGCCTTTCTGCGCTTCTTGCCTCCTTTGCCGGCAGTCTTGGGGACGGTTTTCTTGGAGCCCTTCTTGGGCGCGGACTTAGGGTTTTTAAATAAACTTTATTGTACAAATTTATATCACATTACAAATATCATTTACATCATACACGTACAGTAATATTACATTAATTGATACATTTCATGTAATAATACAAATATTTACATTTTCTTTTAGAATTAATTAAACTCGAACACTATTTGTCTAAAGTCCATTAAAAAGGTCCCATGGAATTGTCATGCGTTTAGATTTCATTTTACATTTTTTCATGCATTTTAATTTGGCCATACATTGTTTAACTACATCTTCACAATCAATATACACATTTTCAGTTGTCATTTTACATCGAGTTTTCCATATTTGATTCACCACTACAGCAATCACAATCCAATACAAAAGTCTTTTCCCACATAGTTTATCAAGGTTAAAGCCACCATAAATGACGTTTTTCCTAGACAGTTCTATATCTAATCCCAAGTCCTTAATACAATTCCAAATTTCTCTGGAGCGTTGACAGTCTACTAGTAAATGCCCAACTGTTTCGTTTTCGTTGCAATTTGGCATTGGACATAAGTTAGTTTTAACAAAACAACTCTACTTTACTACTGCTCTCACCGGTAATCTACCTAAGGCTGACAACCACATTGTATCTTTCATTTTTCTAGATATTATTTTATTTTGTAATAAATCTATAAGATTTTCATTTTCCTCTTTTGTGCAGTCTTTAAACTGTATCATACCATTATAAATGTAATTCGCAATTTCTTTATGAATTATTTTATTGGACTGCGTGACCCAATTTATTTCCAAAAGTCTATATTTTTCGACAAAGTCGCCATATAAGAGTTTATAGTAGGGGACATCTTTCCTTTTCTTCCCTCTTAGTTTGGCCCATTCATCAGTATTCCCTAACCAAGCTGCTTTTAGAGCTAAGCTTAAACTAATATGTTTGCAATAATTAATTTTAAGCTTTATTCCAAAATTAGTTGCTTCTAGTCCTCCATTCTTTTTAGCTTTATATAGGAATTCTCTTTTAACTATTTCGAAGTTCCTACCCCATATTGTTCTGATACAAATTTTGTTCAATTTTGTTATTATATTTTGCGTTGGTGGAAATACAATGGATAGAAACAATAATTTTGCTAATATAAAGACGTTAATTAAATTTATTTTTGCTTCATAACTTGTTTTCCAATTCATTACTTTGTTGGACTCTTCAGTCATTTCTAATATTTTCTTATTCCAATTTTTATCTAATGCATTTTCATTGCTTATTTGTATACCAAGTACTGTGATTTCATCTTTTACTTGTATACTAAGACTTGGTTTACTCTTTGGGTCACCAATCCATACTGCTTCTGTTTTATTTTGATTCAAAACTGCTCCAGATACTTTCTCATAATTTAAAAAGTAATCATTGATTCTATCTAATTCTCTTTGGTTTTTTATGAACAAAGTTATGTCATCTGCGTAAGCTGATATTATACATCTGTTCATTTGATTGTTAACCTGAACCCCTGATAACATTTTATCTTTTTTAATTTTGAACAGCAGAGGGCTAATCGCTATCACATATAAAGCTGCACTTAGTGGACATCCTTGCTTAACTCCCGTGTATATATCAAAACTTTCAGTCAGGTTCCCATTCACATTTACTCTTACTTTTGATTCTTTATATAACAGTTTAACCATATTTATAAATTCATCAGGAAACCCATACCATTGCAATACTCTCCACAGATAGTCTCTTGATAGAAAGTCGAATGCTCTTTTTTGGTCCAATGCAATCATGAAAAACCCATGTACATTAAGGCCTTTGCATGTAATAATTTCTCTAATAATACATAAGTTATCCCACATGTTTCTCCCTTTAATTGCACATGTTTGCTCTTGTTCGATAATCAAATATAAAATTACCTGCAATCTGTTCATTAAAATTTTTGCAAAAATTTTATATTCCACATTCATTAGAGTTATTTGTCTCCAATTACTTAAATCATATTCATCACCTTTTTTAAAGATTAATGTTACTATACCTTCATAAAAACTATCGTACATGTCCATTGTTTCTATTCCATGGTTAAAAACTGATGTAAGTAAATCAGACAAATCATCAGACAATAACAAATAAAATTCAGCAGGAAAACCGTCGGAACCTGGAGATTTTCCTTTGTTTAACGAAGCGATAGCTTTACTAACTTCTTCTTTGGTGATTTTCCCAACAATTTCCTTAAAACTTTATTATTACATTTATACCTTGGATCGTTTCTCCTAAGAAATTATTTACATCACTCTCATTAGTGCTTGTTTTTTTATACATTTCTTTAAATGATTTAACAATTTCATCAGCTATTTCTTTTCCATTGGTTACTATTGAGTTATTTCCTGTCCGTATTCCTTTAACATTTTTTGTTTCTTTACGTTCTTTATATTTCTTAATAAGATTATGTATATTACAATCAGTATTCTCAGGCCCTTCATAGCCACACATTACTTTTAAGCTGTTGCGGTAATCGCAGTTCAGTTTATCCATTTTTTCTTTAAGTTCATCTATTTCTGTTAAATCTTGTGGCGTTTTATTCATTTTTGTTTTGTTCTTTATATAATTTGTAAGTAATTCATCATATGTCTGGTTTCTTTTTTGATTTAGTTCTTTACATTTCCTAATCAGCATATTTTTAAGCCTATTTTTTAAGATTTGCCACAATTCAAAATACGATTTAGAGATAACATCTAGATCTTTACATATATTTACCTCCTTTTTTAATTCATCTACGAGTGGTTCATTTTTCAGGCATTTCAAATTTAATTTCCAATAGTTTTTTCTAATTTTTGCATTTAAAAGAATTTTACAATTTACGGCTAAATGATCTGAATTTATTATCAATTCTGTTTTATATTGTTCCACTTTTATTTGGTTTGATACATATACTCTGTCTATTCTCGTTTTTGCCTTGCTATCAAATCTTGTGAAACCCGATTTATGAGGGTGTAAAGCCCTAAAAACATCTTTCATTCCACATTCATCACATATTTCTTTTAATACTTTTGCTGCTCTGGTTAGCTTAAAAGGTAATCCATCAACTCTGTCTTCTTTATCTGTTATGACATTGAAGTCTCCCGCTAAGATAATGTTATGACTGCAAAGCAACAATTCTCTCATTTTTTGAAATAGCTGTATTTTTTTAAAACTGTCTTGTGCTGTGTATATATTTATTAACCTAATTTTTTGATTTTCTAAAATGCAATCTATCACTAAAAGTCGACCTGGTATTAAATCTCTTCTCTTAATAATATTTATCTGTTTTGTTTTAAAAAATATTCCAATACCATCCGCTGAATCATCGCCTATAGAGATTACAGATTCACCTATGTTCCATGTTTGCTGTACGTTTTTTATGTCATCATGAGTTTTTAATCTTAATTCCTGGAGAAATAAAATATCTGCCTTTAACCATTTTAGCTTATCTAATTTTTCCGTTCTATTTTTTTCCGTTTGTATTCCTCTTACATTATAAGTTATAACATTAATCCCCCCAAACATTAAATAAGTGGGTGTACATCTCACTTATCTTTTGGTCTCTTGGTTGTTGTCTCTGTTGGGGATCTTATACGTTTTCCAGTTTTGATCTCAGGTTGTTGAGTGTTCGATCTTCTCTCCAAGTTCGGTGATTTGTCCGTGTTGGTTTCAGTATTTGTTTCCATATCCTCCGTTTTTTCATTAGTTCTCTTTAATTGTTCTGTTGTAGTTGTTTGTTCGATGTTATCCGCTTGTCTTTGTGCCGGTGTAATGTCGATATCCGTCGCCTCACTGCTTTCGCTGTCGCTGTCGTCTTCCTCATCACTGCTATCCGCTTCATCGCTGCTTGTTGAACCGGATGACTCTTCCTCACTGCTGTTGGATTCTTTATTCGCTTGTTCTTGTTGTGGCTGGTCGTTGTTGTCAGGTTTATCACAAGCTGGATCTTTTGTTTCAGGTGTAGTTTGTTCTGGAGCTTGTAGATTTGGTTGTGCTTGTCTTCTTTCCTTCTTTAAAAGGTTACTGAAAGATTTAGGACACGTGAAATACGAGTGACCGCTTTGTCCACACAGTCCACACTGTTCCACATCTACACAATCTTTAGCTTTGTGTCCAAACTGTCCACATTTCCAACATTTGGTCTTATCACAGTCCTTTACTTGATGTTGAGCGGAGTTACATATGTAGCATCGTTGAATTTGTCCAGGGTATGAAATCTTTCCTACATAAGGACCCATAGCTATAGTGTTGGGCAATTGCTGGATCTCTCCATTCTCGTTCGTTCTTAGCTTGACTTTATATCTTCTTACTCCATACCATATTCCGAACTGATCCACTGGCTTATCCGGAGGTTGTAGAATCTCACAGTATCTTCTGATATAGCAATTTACGTCTTCATCGGCGATTCGTCCAGTCCAGAACTTGATGATAATATGGACAATATCTTGGGGAGCTGAACTTGTGATATTCCAGTTTTTCCAAAAGCCTTCCCCAATCCAAGCATTGAATAGCTGGCAAAACATTTTCAACATATGCTCTGTGTAGAAAACCAGCTCATATTCTCTTTGATTTTGTAAAGTGATAAAAGAGTAAATGTCTTTAGCTTCTATCCACTCAGAACGTATGAGATGTGCTCCAACTGTGCTACGATTCGGTACTTCCCCTTCCCCAACAAATTTCAACCTTACCCAGTGTCTTCCGACCTGGGTAGGTTGGGCCCCAATTGGGGCCATGTTTGTTGGGGAGACTCCAATAAGTAGGACCTAAAGGTACACTACTTATACAAAGGAAAAATAAGATTCTAGAAAAGGACTTCCAAACGTATTATGTTATAGTAGTTATCACTGTACACGAACTGGTTCGGGCATGATGCTGCTGTTTGCTTTAGAACAAACTGCAAGTGAATGTAGACGCTCTACACGCCCGCTTTATTAACCCTGCATGCTGAGTAAGCCAAGTTGAAACACGTAACTCTGATTGGTCCAAGCTCCTGGGTTTCTATTGGACAGACAACAAACCGTTCCACGCCCCCTTCTGCCCCATTCACTAGAATCTGTTCTTTGTTGTCTGTTCCCGCTTAATCTGAGGTCGATACATGTTTTAAAACCGAATATAAAAGAATCAATAGCAATATTTTATTAAATGTGATAGATAGATTAGATAGATTAGATTAGACAGACAGACAGACAAGATAGATAGATTAGATAGATATCGTGTTAATGATTGTAGTGTAATCTACAGTAGGCTGTACATTGGTAGTATGCAAACACTCCGTATGAAGGCTAAACGAGAGATCTGATAGTAAACGTAAAATTACTAATGATAATTCAAAGCTTTTAGGGCTACACAAGTGAACTGAAAAAAAAATGCATCAGTGAATGTGTTATTTGTACTTATAATGATGCTTTCAAGCTTTTGGAGCTAAACGAGCATCAGTGAACGTACTACTACTAACAATATTAATAATAAAAAAGAAGCACTTTCTCTTTTGTAGAAAATATGGGTGGCTCTTAAAAGAGCCGTTGTGTTAGCGTGGAGATCTGAACGTTTAACCCCCGAATCCGTACAGGGTGCGTCCCTGGCGTTTCAGAGCGTACACCACGTCCATTGCGGTGACGGTCTTTCTCTTGGCGTGCTCGGTGTAGGTGACGGCATCACGGATGACGTTCTCAAGGAAAACCTTGAGCACACCGCGGGTCTCCTCGTAGATCAAGCCGGAAATACGCTTCACACCGCCACGGCGAGCCAAACGGCGGATGGCGGGTTTAGTAATACCCTGGATGTTATCACGGAGAACTTTGCGGTGACGCTTAGCGCCTCCTTTTCCAAGACCTTTGCCGCCTTTTCTTTTTTTTTATTTAATATTTTATTTAAACTTCATCAGAGTACATGGAAATTACATTACATTATCAAGACAATCATTTACAATTTTAAAATCTTCCACAATTCAGAGTCCTTAAATAAAACATTCATTGTTCTTATTTTTTTCAGTTCAGTTCTTATATTTTTATAAACATTCTCTGCTGAAACAAACTGTTGGTCAATAGTCATTCTGCATCTTGTTTTCCATAATTTAGACTTCACAATACACAGTACTAACCACAAGAAGTCATGTTTATCTTTAGGCATGATTTCATCAAAAATACCGAAACAGACGGACTTCATATGAATTTTAATCTCAAGACCTAAATTTTCCATTTTGCTCCATACTTCTTGGGAACGATAACACTCTAGAATAAAATGTTCTAAAGTTTCCTCTGTCTGGCATTTTGGCATAGGGCACATGTTTGTCTTCACAAAACAACTCCACTTCACTACAGATCTCACTGGAAGTCTCCTCACTGCTACCAACCATGTAATATCCCTTAACTTCTCAGATATTTTTTTACATAAGATATTATTTACACATTCTTTCTTTTCTTCCTCTCTAAGGCCTCTAAAATCCACTATATTACAATATTTCAAATCTACTATTAGCTTGTAAATCTTTTTATTAGAATCCTTAATCCAATCTATATTCAAAACATTAAATTTATTTATAAAATCACCATAAATTAATTTATAATAAGGAACTAAAGCTCTAGAGCGGCCTTTTTTCTGTTTCCAATTTGTGATGTTTCCAATCCAATCAGCTTGTCTGTAAATGCCATTTGCAATAATTTTACATACAAAATTTTTGTTTTAATGGAAAGATCAATTGCTCCTAGACCACCCATTTTTTTCTGTTTATATAAAAGTTCACGCTTAGTTACTTCACGTGTTGAATTCCAAATAAAATTACAACATAATTTATTCATATTTTTAAGCCATTTATCTGTGGGAGGGAAAATACAGGATAAAAATATTATTTTTGATAAGATAAAGGTCTTAACCATATTTATTCTTGTTTTATAACTTAAATTACAATTTTTCCATTTACTAAATTCTTCTTTAATAATTTGTTCTTTTTCTTTCCAGTTATAATCTACACAGCCATTGTTATCAAAATATATACCTAGGACTTTAAGATGTTCAGTCTCAGGTACATCAATTGGAAATTTTTTATTAATGTCTCCAATCCACACACATTCTGATTTTAAAACATTCAGGGTGGCTCCTGACACTTTCTCATATAAGGAGAAATGTTCATAAATAATGTCTAAATCTTTTCTTGTTTTAATGAACACAGTAATATCATCAGCATATGCAGAAATTATAAATTGGTTGTCACCTAATCTAACTCCTTGTAGTCGTTTATCATTTTGAATTTTAGTAATTAATGGACTTAAGCCAAGAACATATAGGGCAGCACTGAGGGGACAACCTTGTTTAACACCTCTCATGACTTGAAAACATTCTGTCAAATTACCATTAACATTAATCTGCACATTAGATTTTATATACATACACTTAATCATGTTAATAAAATTATCAGAAAAATTATACATTTTCAAAACTTCCCATAAATATTCTCTTGATACAAAATCAAAGGCTTTCTTCTGGTCCAAAGTGACCATATAAAAACTTTCACCACTCTCAAACACCAATTCCCTCGAAATATTTAAATTATCCCACATTAGTCTTCCTTTGATAGCACAGGATTGTTCTTTAATTATTATTGAATCTAATACATCTTCTAACCTATTCATTATTATTTTGGCAAAAATTTTGTAATCGATGTTCATTAAGGTTAAGTGTCTCCAATTATTAATATCATTTATATCTCCCTTCTTATACAATAAAGATAAAACACCATCATAAAAAGTCCGGACATCGTTACTGCTCTCGTCGAGATGAAGCGAGTCAATGCAGGACGAGCGTTCACAGCGAGCCTGTTATTTCCCTCTACCGGACCTAGTTGAAGACAATGAGGCGGAGTTAAGCAGCGACCGCCCACTGTGACCGCAGCTGCTCGGAGTAGGCCTCATGTAAAGCGCGTAACTTAGAACCTCCACTGTTTTTACCCCACAGTAAATCGGTCCACAATCGATGTGATGAATTCCACATGACATATTTTTCTGTAACTAATGTTTAATGTTAAGAATTTTTTTCTAAACATGTTGTGCCAAAAGAAAGAAATACAAACAAAGAAACAACCCTAAACCCTATGCAACCTTAAACCTTATTACAATGTACTATAATCGCCATGTTTGTCGCATGTTTTAATATTGTTCAATTAAGTGGGACAAACAGCCATTAGATGCATGACAATGTAGCCAAAAAATAATAAATAAAACATACTAGTAATACGGAAAGACAGTGTGGGAGAATACAGCAGTGTATAATCAAAAATTTATATTAGTTCATATCAGTACAGTTGTAGTGAATATTGAATTTGAAACAAACAAATAGCTTTAGAAATCTTTCAGTGCTTGTGAAAGTAGCCTCATGCCTTCAGATCAGGTAGCGAGCACAATGAGTTCCAGCCTGAGTGTGAGTGCCACCAAAAACTTTAATTCCTCAGCTGTGCAGTGGGGCTTCGGTCAGGCCTCTGTGCAGGACACTGGAGTTTCTTGAAGCCGAGCTTCTCTTTATGTTTGTGGATTTTGCTTTGTGCACAGAGGTTTAGTCCTGCTGGAACAGGAAGTGGCCTTCCCCTTTAATCTAATTCAGTCATGGTCTTTATCTCACTCGCTTATAACACTTGTTAACACTTGTTAGCTATGGTGGCGGCTGAAACACATGAATTTCCAAATTAGAAAAGGCATCATTGTGAATTCCGTTGTTTTATTACCACTATTACAATAACCAGTCTTATGGTTAACATTCAATATTCTGCTCATTCCTCATGCCTTCATCCAGCGTGTTTACATTCTACCAATGTACAGCCATACTGTAGATTACACTACAATCAGTTAATACGATCTCTGTGTAAAATACAGACTGTGTACACCGTGCAACACCAACACCACTAAATCCTCCTAACAATTTTTATATTACATGAAAATACATAAAAATATACATACATAAAAGAAAACACACACATACACACATAAACACACAGATTTAGTTCGTGTTTTCACATTTTGGTCACGAGATGGAAGAAACGCTCCACTAACCGTCTATTGGTTCTCCATAACATTATAATTACAGTTACTACTACTACTACCATCACCAATAATACTATTATTACAACAACTATAATAGAAATAAAAATCATTATTATGAGTAATTATGATAATTTACACTTAATAAATTATTGCGCTCATTGGGCGTCTTGATTACGCTCTTTTCTCATTGGACGATCGTGCTTACATCAAATGTCGCTGACTGGTCGGCGTTCTGCCGCTGCCTCGTTTCAAAAAACAAAGTATTTCCTCTATGCTGTTGGCGGGATTTATAATACTTTCCTGTTTCTTTGTGCTTTTAGAACACAGCTTACAATCGCATTTAAAGTATATACCTTTAAAAAATATATATTATTGAATATTTCGTTAATTTTCCTTATTATTATTAGCATTATTATTATTTTTGTTCCATGTGTATTACACAAACACGTTTGCTGCACCACTTTTAATCGTCTATATTGTTGGTTTTGCTACTGCAAGTGATCTATAACTTGGCTAATGTATACATATATAGGGACATACATAAAGATAGATAAATGGGGGAAAATTAAGTCATACATATTGATTTGTTAATTTTTTACCATGTCATAAATCATGTGGTTTATGACATGTGAGTCTATGAAACGATATTACATTTATTTACACATTATCTGGGGAAATTGCACTTTTTCTGTGGAAATGGGTGGCTCTTAAAAGAGCCTTTTGGTTAGAATACGAGAGCGACTTTACTTGGCCTTGGCTGCTTTCTCGGTCTTCTTGGGTAACAGAACAGCCTGGATGTTAGGCAGCACACCGCCCTGAGCGATGGTTACACCTCCAAGCAGTCTGTTCAACTCCTCGTCGTTACGCACGGCCAACTGCAGATGACGAGGGATGATACGAGACTTCTTGTTATCTCTGGCGGCGTTACCAGCCAACTCGAGGATCTCAGCGGTCAGATACTCCAGCACGGCAGCCAAGTAGACAGGAGCACCAGCTCCCACACGCTGGGCGTAATTGCCCTTACGTAGCAGTCTGTGAACACGGCCCACAGGGAACTGAAGTCCGGCACGGGATGAACGAGTCTTGGCCTTAGCCCTAGTCTTACCACCGGTTTTTCCTCGGCCACTCATTTTGATGATCAGATGCGTTAGTCGAACAAAACTGAAGTAAACCGGGACAGAGCTCGAAGCGGTATAATATAGGCAAACTGGCCTCTCTCCTATTGGCTTAGAGCGAAGGCACAGCTGAGCCAATCCTAAACGCGCCGTCATGTCTCAGGGAAACACATACACGCCCCCTCACATACTGCCCCTCCCCCTCCTCCCCTCTCTTCTCCCGCCCGTGTAATGTATGATACAGAAAAGCTTCTCTTAAACAACAATTACATTATATTATGTCACAATAACATTTACACTAACAATTACATTATGTAAGGAGCTCATATACGTGAGTGCACATACATATACACATTTATACGGACAGTTTTAAGGGGATGTGTAACAAAATTATTACAACACATAAAACAGGACCAGTCATACTTAGTGTTTTTAACTCCTTGCTTATCACTCTCCACAAAATATGTATGTATGGATGGTTGCATGTATGAATAGTTGTATGTTTGCATGCATGCTTATATGTATGTATGTGTTTAGGAAACGCGACTCTTTATGGGAGGATATAGGTGGCTCTTAAAAGAGCCGTTTTAAGAAAACGAAGTTAACAAAACATGAACATGTTTACTTCTTCTTGGGTGCAGCCTTTTTGGCCTTGGCCGCTTTGGGCTTAGCGGTCTTGGGTTTGGCTGCCTTGGCTTTTTTAGGACTCTTGGCTGCCTTCTTGGGAGTCGCCGGCTTCTTAGCTTTCTTGGTCTTCTTGGGGGACTTCTTAGCGGCAGCAGCGGGTTTCTTGACCTTCTTGGGGGACTTCTTAGCGGCGGGCTTCTTGGCTGTTACCTTCTTGGGCTTCTTTGCAGCGGCGGGTTTCTTTGCGGCCTTTTTCACTTTAGGAGCGGCGGCTTTTTTGGCCGCGGGCTTCTTCGCCTCGGTCTGCTTCTTGTTGAGCTTGAAAGATCCTTAGGCGCCGGTGCCCTTGGTCTGCACCAGGATGTCCTTGGTCACCAGGCTTTTGACGGCGAGTTTGACGCGGGAGTTGTTCTTCTCCACGTCGTATCCACCTGCAGACAGAGCTTTCTTCAGGGCGGCCAGGGACACGCCGCTCCTCTCCTTGGAAGCGGAAACAGCTTTGACGATCAGCTCGCCGACGCTGGGACCCGCTTTCTTGGGTTTGGCCGCGGTCTTCTTTTTAGGAGCCTTGGCGGGGGCCGAGCTGACCGGTGCTGGAGCTTCTTCTACCATCGTTGTTGGAGCTAAAACGGCGCTAAGAAAGAGCGAGTGAAGCGCTGTGCTCTGTTGTACAGAGATTCCTCCCTCTTACGAGAGGGGGCGGGGCTTTATATCACACATGAGAACTGTGTAGACTCAACTCGATCAGCGCAGCGTCTGTGTGCTTCCGTGACACATGCGCACTTGTGTTTTCTCATGGCAAATAGTGATTAAAATACAAGTCCTGATATAAAATGCGAGGTAATAAAGTGCACGTCGGCCGAACATAAGCTCTCTCGTTCATGTAAAAGCCCGCAAAGGGAACCTAACGATGCTCTGTTTCCTTGTGTTCTGCTAAAACAGCACACCGCTCCTGATGCGTAAAGCGACGCAGCGCACATTTCACATCTTATTACACGTAAAAATATGCTGAGGAAACCCGATCTTCTTGTAGACACAGGCTGAAAAGAGCAAACCAGACCTTGGTGTTTTCCACATGTATTTATAAGCGGATGTGAGCTTCCTTTTCTACTAGAAAAATAGGCTGTTTAGTGCGGAGTAAAACACAGCTACCAAGCAGGACTAGGTCGAGTCCAGGGTGCTTAACTGTCATGTAGCTGAAAGAACAAATGTAAGAAAAAAGTAAATATAACAATTTAGAATAATAATGGTGATAATAAGAAGAATATTTTAATACACTAACATTCATTTAAGTTATTCCTACATATTTGTGCTGTAAGATCTACAGAACATCCCCGTGTCAGCTTTAAGTTCACATATACTGACACATTTCTAAAACAACACATGGCTCCAACATTCACATTCTACTGATCTTTCTAACACTCACAAAACAGATTCAAGTCTATTTTAGTTATTTATCTGATACATCTCTTTTATAAAGATGCACTTTTTAACGTTTAACTTTTTTAACACAGTTAAAATACAATGTCTTATTTCACTTATTTGGATTTTATTGATACACAGCTAAGATCACTTTCACTTTAATCAAGATGTGTCTGACTTTGAAATATGTTTATGAAACGTTATGCTTTAGCAGAATATGTCTTATAACTTCCCATTTCTCACAATATAGTGAAATATACAAACACATTTTTAACACAGATGTAACTTATAAAGACTTTATAAGTCAGTATTGTTCAGCACAGAATAATCTGAAAACGTATTTACTCCATTTTTAAGTATGTATTTGTTTAATGTATTCATTGTTTATGTAGTTAATCACTCATTCATGACTAACACCCGATTTAACAAAACATTAATGGCTCTAGCAGTCCAGGTGAGACATATCCACCCATTTTACTTAAATTTCTCTCTCTCTCTCTCTCTCTCTCTCTCTCTCTCTCTCTCTCTCTCTCTCTCTCTCTCTCTCTCTCACACACACACACACACACACACACCTGCAAAAGCTAGCAACAAACACAAGCGTTGTCCATTTATATATTACACATTCCTAAACACAATTTTACTCTCATGTTTTATTCACCCTACACCTCCTCCTACACTGCTGCAGGTGTTTAAAATGTATTTTTTATCCTAACGTGTCTCTAATGCTACTTTCACAAGCACTGAAAGATTTCTAAAGCTATTTGTTTGTTTTATTTCAATTTCACTACAATTTGACTGATTTGACCTAATATGAATTTTTTTTTATCATACACTGCTCTATTCTCCCACTCTGTCTCATATCCTAGTATGGGTTATTTTTTGGGCTACATTGTCATGTCTCTAATGGCTATTTGTCCCACCTAATTGTACAATATTAAAAAATGCGACAAATATGGCGATTTTAGTACATTGTAATAGGGTTTAGGGTTGCATGGAAGCCCTGTTGAATTTATTTTTTTAACATGTTTAAAACTGCAAAATTATTAAAATTAAACTTTAGTTACAGAAAATATGTGTAATACATCAAATCGATTGTGGACTAATTTACTGAGGCAAAACTACAGTGGCTAAGAATTGCAAAACAAATTAACAATTTAGAAAACAAAATTACAAAAACAAAAACAAATTTACAAGAGCTGAAACACTTTTACCAAATGCCGAAACAAATTTACAAACAGCCGATCTGATGGAAAGGGTAAGTACAATACACAGGAAGTGCTCGTTGCTTACCTGCTGCCAGTCAAACTGTTTTGCAGGGATGAAGTGAACTGATGCAGGGATGAGTTTGTGATGGTAACGCTAAACAATAGTGATGTGCAGATGAAGCCTCATTAAAGCTTTTGAAGCTTTTCCTGATTGTGCTGAAAATACCTGAGTGGGGAAGGAGGGGGGTGGTTAAGGTTGCACCTATAAAAAAATATAACGTGTCTTACACCGTCATGAGAACATTATCAAAATGTTTTATTTAGGGTGTTTATTTTAATTCTTTATAATAATAAGTCAGAACCATATTTTAGACAAAACAAGGCACTCTGCCCACTGCGCTACTCATACAGCGGTGTATTAAACAGGTTGTTATGCTGATAAACCTGCGCGCACACACCGTTACTAAGAACACTTTCTAATTCCCACGATAGCAGCAGTATCCTTCTGTTAATACATATCGCTTTGTCTCCCATTGATAAAAATACGGAACGAAGCTTGTCCTGTATCATTTCAATACTGAACGCGGCGTTTTGTCTCCAAATAAAGAACGATTCTGTATTTTACGCGGTGGTTGGTAACCCTAGTTTGACTGCAGGGGCAGAATCGCCCCAGAATGCTCTCATAGACTCTCATGTTAAAGCTCTTTTTTTTTCGTATTACAGGAGCTATAATGCATTTTGAATGATCTCCGGAGGGGCTCGCACATACGTGCCTGCGTCACACGTAATCGTTCCTTATTTGGAAACTAAAGATGATGTTCCGCATTTTTATCAATGGGAGAGAAACGCTGCAGATTAGACTGAGACGGGGTGATATGTATGAAACAGAAGAAAACAGCTGCTACCGCGGGAATTAAAAGGGGTTCGGTTATTATTGTAAGTAGTGTTCACTTTTAGTTATAGTAACGCCGTGTGTAGGGCGAAAGTAAAGTAACAGGGTCAGTACTTTTCTCACTGCCCCCCTAAGCAACGCAGTCCAGAACAGGGCTGCATGTCTGTGTGATGGATCATGTAAAAACGTTGTTTACACTATTGAGAAAAAATGTTACATGATGTTCTTTATGCATGTTGTTTTACCTAAAATATGGTTTTGATTTATTATTATAAAGAATGAAAATAATAAATGTTAAACAGCCTAAATAAAACTGTGTATGACCCGTTATATTTTGGGTTGCACAGTTCTGAAAGTTGGCAACTCTAGTTGGAGCAGCTAGCACCTAAAATAAAATGCTGATGAAGACTGAATTAAATTGCTAGTGTGAAGGCTTTACTTAATTTTATGATTAATGGTAAAGCTGGTCTCTCTCCATGTTCAAAGTTATTTGTGAGGGCAAACTGACAGATGACTTAAGATGTTAATTATTTAAGCATTAATTTACCCCTTCAACAGGTCACCTTGGCCATCATCGCAACAATTGCCCCCCCTGAGAGATTTGGCAGGAGCCGCCACTGTTTGACTGTCTCTTATATAGTCAGTGAGATAAAAGCACCAAAGCTTTGAATCAGTCCCGCACATTCCTGCTGGTTTAATACAAGCTCCGATACACTGAGTCGAGTGTTACAAAAGTGAAACAAGCTTCAAAGCCTCAGTATCAAATGTTCCGTCCCTAATAAACAATGTTCTGTCTATTTTGTGTTAATTATTTCAGCCAGTTGGCCACTTTTGTTTTTCTTGTGTGAATTCCTTAGATGTTTAGAGAAGTGGACGGTAGATAGAGATGCACAGGCCATGTCTAAACGTCTGCACAAACAATCTTCTTACAAGAAAAACAAAAGTGGGTCAACTGGATAAAATTATTTCCACAAAATAGACAAAACATTGTTTAGCGTTACCATCACAAACTCCGTTCACTTTACCCCCGAGAAACAATTTGATTGCCAGCAGGTAACTTCCTGTGTATTGTACTTACCATTTCCGTCAGATCGGCCGTTTGTAAATTTGTCTCGGCATTGGTAAAAGTGTTTCAGCTCTTGTAAATTAGTTTTTTTGTAATTTTGTTTTCTAAAATGTTAATTTGTTTTGCACTTCTCGGCCACCGTACTAAACTAATCAATATACAATGTTTTTCCTGCCTCTCTCTCTACTGTTACCAGGAGAAAACGTCATGAAAAAAAACAAAAAAAAAAACAGGGCTTTACCCCCTACTCTGCTTTTAGGTTTGATTAAAATAATAATTAAAAAAATACATAACTAAGTTAAACTTTTAACTACCAGAGAAGATATACAACACAACAAAAAAACGTTGTTGGTTTGTCTGGTTGGTGGCGCAGGAGGGGAAGAGATGACTCCCGCTCAGCCAAAACATGCTCGGAGTTTCTCAGGAATGGAGTTCCAGAGTTTGGGACCAGATATACTAAAAGCCCTGTCACATAGAACAAAGCCTGAAAGGGGGAACAACAAGTACGTTTTCATCTGATGACCGAAGTAAACGAGTAGGTGAGTGTGGATGAAGTAAATCAGTGAGATATGTAAGTGCTTGGCCATGAAAGGCTATAAAAACCAACAAAAGAACCTTATATTGAATGTGGTATTGGATGGGTAGCCAGTGGAGCTGTTTAAGTGAAGGACTTATGTGATCACGTGATCTTGTATGTGTTAGGACCCTCGCGGCTGAATTTTGTACATGCTGTAGCCTCTTCAGCCCGGAGACAGGGAGCCCATAAAGAACAGCATTACAATAGTCCATTACAATAGTCCATTACAATAGTTTCAGTTGAAGAGAATGAAAGAAAGGAGCACAGTCTAGAGATGTTCTTAAGGTGAAAATATGCAGTTTTAGCAACATTTTTTATGAGATTCAAAAGAAAGAGTGGAGTCTAGAATGACACCAAGATTGCGGACCTGAGACAGGGAAGAATTGGTCAAATCTGGGAATTTTAACATATCATATTACTTTTTACAATTCTCCAAAAGTGCCACCAGAGGGAGGCAACACAAGAATTATTTTTTTACATAGGTTACAAGATCTCGTTTTACTATAACGTTACGACCCCTTTTGATGGTAAAGGGGTATTGATGGGGTCAGTATCTAAAAAAAATAACCTTTTGTGAAGTACCAGAGTAGCAGAAAGTGAACAGACCCAGACACAAACTCTGGATTGTACTGACTTTTTACTGGAAAAAATCAGAAAAACAATCCACAAAACAGATATTTATGGTACAATATTTATATATATATATATATATATATATAAATATATATACGTATATATACTGTAAGTGCGTGTTATCACAGAGCTCATGGTGCACTTTACCTTCCCCCACCCCACTTGAACACCTGAATTTAAAGGTATCCAGTACAAAACCATCACTGACTGTAGACTCAAACTGCTAAAACACATGATTACATTCACACCTGTGTGTGTTTTATCTACATTTAAACCCTCATTTGTTTAAATACCAAGTCATGCAGGTGAAAAACGAGGTGAAAGCATCAGTATGTGTTGTGTGTTGGACGGATTAAAGCTCTGAGTACAGCCTGAGTTTACAGTTGAATAGAAGAGTAAAACAGGTCTTACCTGCAGCAGCTTCACACTTTCCTCGTGCTCCAGTCTGTTCCTCTCTCGGGACTCCAGCTCGTGCCGCTCCACACAGCGCTGATGATGCTCGCGCAGCCTCTGAAACCTCCGTGTCTCGCGCGCACCGAGCACGATTATAATGATGCGTTCACGGTGCACAGAGAAAGTGCAGAACTGCACACGTGCGTTTATGATGGAGGGGTGTTTTATAAAATGTTTCAGTGCCAATTTACTTCTCATGAAGTTAATCACTCTCCCATAAAATCATTACCCAAACACAGCTTCAGAGACATTTTATTAAACGCTTTAATGTGTTGTAGAAATCTGTACATTAAAGAAAATACAACATTCTTTTTAATAATATCAATTATTAGGTCAGGGGATGGCTTAATTAACTCAGAAGGAGCTCAAATTGTTGTATGACTTCAAAATAATTACTAAAACAAAAGAGGGCTGAGCAGTTCTCCATTTCAGAATAAAATATATTCATACAGATCAAGTTAATAAACAATTTCAGTGTGTCTTGAACAAAGCATTAGTAGTTCACAGGTGCTTAATTGCTCTCTCTCTCTATCCCCTCCCCCACCCTGACTCTGGACCTGTTATGCTCTGGATCTGAAGATGCACAAACCAGTGTGACATGAACGCAGTATGAAATGTCCCACCACAACACTACACTATATTTAATGCTATTTATTTTTACTGATGCTTTTACATCAGATACAGTAGATAACAACATATTGTGCTAAATAATTTAGCATGAACTACATGTATAGAACAAATGGATACTTCTGATCAAATTTCATGTTTTACTGATTTTGTAAAAGTAAGTAAAAGAAAAAAAGAAAAATAAGTTTACACATTCTCTACAGGAAACAAAGTGCTGCACATTTTAATGCATGATTACTTTTTACTTGCTGAATGTAAGGGAAAAAAACACAATATGCCTGGTATAAAAGTAATAATGCATTAAAAAGCTAACTTTTTTTTTTCTTTTAGTTACATACAGAAAAAATATTGTTCAAATTTCTATCCCATAGAAGAGACATTAAGACGTTTAAACCAATAACAAAACATGGAATTCACCTAGCTGTGCCCAAACCACTGCGTATTATGTATTTATATAACATGTAGGACATCTTTATAGTGTGATTTGAATAATCGCTCTGTCATTCAATTTGAAAAGAGAAAACCTGATCCTGAAGTTTACTTGGAAAGCTTATGTTCTTGCCCCTCCCCCACACCCAGTCCTGCATAAATGTAAAAAAATTGCATAAATGTAAGTCGCTCTGGATAAGAGCGTCTGCCAAATGCCATAAATGTCAATGTAATTTGATTATTACTGTTGTATATGTATACATAACAGTAAATGAAAGCAGTAGTATTAATTAAACAGTACATACAAAAAATCCCCAGATGTGGAACTGCATCGTCAAACATTTTAAAGTATGAGAACCAAGCACGTTAATCGTTAATCTATCCCATAATTCAACTGGAGCTGCAAGGATATTCAAAGCAGAAGATGAAAAATGTCAGAAAGCAGGGAGTTGGCTGTTTACAACAAAAAAAACAGCCAACTTAATCCAGTTGATCACTAGACCAATGTCCTCCTCAGTGGACATTTTCCTGCTCATTTATTTAAAAAAACCCATTAAATACCCTGATGTGTGAAAACTGTACATTTACCATCCTAGGTTGGTTTGATGGTTATTCACCACCCACTGATAGGTACAGATATTTACCATGCTAGATATCTATCGGGTGGCTGTGATGCATTGGCAAGCTCTTGGATCACAGCTCTGAAGAGTTGATAAATAGTGATCAAGTCACTCAAAATGACTAAAGAGTTTCACTTGGTCAGCTTTTCAGTCAGTCAAATAAGGGTACTTCCATCAGGATGTGAAAGGGCTTGGACCCATGGGTCAGTCCGGCCTCATCAGAATTGGGTGTAACATAGATGCTTTGACAAAAGAACATGCTAGAAATGGCTGATATAAAAAGGGGCAGTGGAAAAACATGGACATATGCATGGGAATGACCCGTGTTGCATTTTTGGCTAATTATTGTCATGTGTTTGTAGGGCGGCACGGTGGCTTAGTGGGTAGTACTGTCGCCTCACAACAAGAAGGTCCTGGGTTCAATCCCAAGGTGGGGCGGTCCGGGTCCTTTCTGTGCAGAGTTTGCATGTTCTCCCCGTGTCCGCGTTGGTTTCCTCTGGGTGCTCCGGTTTCCTCCCACAGTCCAAAGACATGCCACCAGGCTAATTGGAAACACTGAATTGTCCTATAGATACCTAGCCGCTAGATGCACAAACCAGTGCATTGTAGTGCCGGTCCAAAGCCCGGATAAAATAGGGAGGGTCGTGCCAGGAAGGGAATCCGGTGTAAAAACTGTGCCAAATCGATGTGCGGATCATGATCCGCCGAAGAGCTGACCCCGCAACCGAGCGGGAAAAAGGCCCAGGAGAAGAAGAAGATTGTCATGTGTTTGTAAATACATCTTTTCGGATGCAACAAATCTTTTTATATGTGTGTTCAGTTTTAATCTGAGAAGCAGCCTTTGAAAATGGGTATTGTTGAGTGTCATCTTTGTCTGAAGTACCTTTCGTGGTTGACCCAGCACCTAAAAAGGATTTGCAGTTCTCCCAGGGGCTTTAGTAAAGTTTAGTACTTGAAATTCTAAGTGCTGACCTTAAGAAAACATGGCAAGTCTGCATGGATTTTGCTCGAATCGTTGTCCAGATAAAAAATACTTTGGAATGACTGAACGGTTCCAAATTTGAGTATGTTTATCTAGAGCCTCTGATGACAATGTAGCCGGAATGTCAGACTCGTCTGACCTTTCTAGAGCCTGTTTGGACACGTTCCAATTCCAATATATTCCCATTCAAATCCCATAATAACTTTTTGGACACCACTTGGGTCGTTTGACTTAAAACTCAACTATGTGGGCAGTCAACACCTCTAGAAGTAGTCTGAAAAATCTGAAAGCTCTAGGTCCACATGAAGATTTTTAAGGCTTTTCAGTATTTCTCCTCCTTCACTGAGAAAGGCATAAGGCCAAGGTGCAAGTCTGCATGGATTTTGCTCGAATCGTTGCCCCAATAAAAAATACTTCGGAATGCCCGAACGCTTCCAAATTTGAGTATGTTTATCTGGAGCCTATGTCGACAATGTTGCCAAAATTTCTGACCCATCGGACCTTGCTACCCCGTTTGGACACGTCCAAATCCCAATTTATTCCCATTCAGATTCTTACACGCTCTATGTAACACTGCTTTGAAAGGTCCGATCGACTCAAAACTCGAATGTGTGGGCTGTGGACACCTCTAGAAGCAGTGTGAAAAATCTGGAAGCCCTAGGTCCACTTGAACATTTTTAAGGCCTTCCTGTGTTTCTTTTGCCTGACTTTGAACCATTTCTAAAGGTTCCAGAACCTCTAGGACAACAAAACTTGTTTGCATTACAAACTACGAGTTTTCCCGAGTGTAACCATACCAGATTTGTCTACCTAAGTGCCCAATAAACATGTTAATTTAGTAGCTAAACGTTATAAAAACGGGGCGATTTTCCGCGATTTCCCGTAGAGTTAGCTCAAGCTGCTGGTGTCAAACAGCATCTACTCATCGAGACAAATCTATTGATATGTGTATCTTGCATGTTGACCACCGGGAAGTATGAAAAACGAGTGTCATTAGCATTCGGTTGCTAACGTAGGCCTCATAGGCTTGGCGGGAATAAACAGTCGAACACAGACACCGGGACTCGATTGAATCGTAATCTAGGAGTCCTCCCGAGTGCATGGGTACCAAATTTGTCCAACAAAGTGCCCGATAAACATGTTAATTTAGTAAAAAAATATATAAAAAACGGGGCGATTTTCAGCAATTTCCAATTTTCAGAATTACTGCCGTTTCTGGTGTCAAATGACATCTACTCGTCAAGACGAATCCATTGGTATGTGTTTCGTGTCTGTAGACCCTTGGGAAGTGTGGAAAAATAAGCATTTGGGCCTTCACTACTGTATGCTGCTTATGGGACCCCACTCAAGTATTCAATATTTTGCAAATGGGATGACTTTTCACTGTCCAAAAGCTGTATATTTTTCATGCCTTTATTATACTGGAAATGGTATGAGTTTATTTTTATTTTTATTTGGTCCAAAACCAGTATAATATGACCAAAACCCTTAGAGATTTTTTGGTCCAATTTTTTTCTTTGTTTCTCTGATCTTTTTCAAACTTGCACCATAGGTTGGGGAGGTGGAGACTTAGAGAGAAACGCAGATTTGGAAGTCCTACCTCGCTCCAAACCTGAGATCTGACATTCCCATTTCCAATATATCGCATAGGTAAAAAATATAGTGGCGGCTGCTGGTCTTTCAAAGAGGGGAAGCTCATTGTCGGCTTACATCATAAAATTTGTCAATTTATTTATATATAAATGTATAAATTCTCCCCTTTGTTAGTTTTCAAGAAAATGGCCTGAAATGGGTTGCAGTTTGTCTTCCGACTTCACTCGCAAAATCTGCGATGGTACTGAAGCGCCCAGCGACAGCTGTCAATCAAAACGGGATTCAGCCTTTCGACTGATCCTCCAATCATCTTGCAGAAGCTCAGCGTCCAGACCCGCCCACAGCTCATTCACCCCCAGAGACGCTCAGCGTGCAGCCCATGCAGCCCCATAGAAGCAAAGAGACGCTCAGCTTCTGTGGGTAAATGCATTAAAGCTCCGGGAATGTATGAGTTAAGTTAACAAAATCGAGTCGATTTGTGATAAGTAGCTGATTCTGAACGAACTCGTCTTCAAGATGAACGTGTTCTAACGCATTTGTAGTCAATGAAATGTTAACACAACTGTACATATTTGACCATTTAATTTTTGACATTTTAGGGGAAGCTGAGCTTCCCTTGCAGTCTTACAGAAATCGCCACTGATATATATATATATATATATATATTTATATATACAGTGCCTTGCAAAAGTATTCAGCCCCCTTGAACTTTTCAACCTTTTGCCACATTTCAGGCTTCAAACATAACGATATGAAATTGTAATTTTTTGTGAAGAATCAACAACAAGTGGGACACAATCGTGAAGTAGAACGAAATTTATTGGATATTTTAAACTTTTTTTAGAAATAAAAAACTAAAAAGTGGGGCGTGCAATATTATTCAGCCCCTTTACTTTCAGTGCAGCAAACTCACTCCAGAAGTTCAGTGAGGATCTCTGAATGATCCAATGTTGACCTAAATGACTGATGGTGATAAATAGAATCCACCTGTGTGTAATCAAGTCTCCGTATAAATGCACCTGCTCTGTGACAGTCTCAGAGTTCTGTTTAAAGCGCAGAGAGCATCATGAAGACCAAGGAACACACCAGGCAGGTCCGAGATACTGTTGTGGAGAAGTTTAAAGCCGGATTTGGATACAAAAAGATTTCCCAAGCTTTAAACATCTCAAGGAGCACTGTGCAAGCGATCATATTGAAATGGAAGGAGTATCAGACCACTGCAAATCTACCAAGACCTGGCCGTCCCTCTAAACTTTCAGCTCAAACAAGGAGAAGACTGATCAGAGATGCAGCCAAGAGGCCCATGATCACTCTGAATGAACTGCAGAGATCTACAGCTGAGGTGGGAGACTCTGTCCATAGGACACAATCAGTCGTACACTGCACAAATCTGGCCTTAATGGAAGAGTGGCAAGAAGAAAGCCATTTCTCAAAGATATCTATAAAAAGTCACCTGGGAGACACACCAAACATGTGGAAGAAGGTGCTCTGGTCAGATGAAACCAAAATCGAACTTTTTGGCCACAATGCAAAACGTTATGTTTGGCGTAAAAGCAACACAGCTCATCATCCTGAACACACCATCCCCACTGTCAAACATGGTGGTGGCAGCATCATGGTTTGGGCCTGCTTTTCTTCAGCAGGGACAGGGAAGATGGTTAAAATTGATGGGAAGATGGATGGAGCCAAATACAGGACCATTCTGGAAGAAAACCTGTTGCAGTCTGCAAAAGACATGAGACTGGGACGGAGATTTATCTTCCAACAAGACAATGATCCAAAACATAAAGCAAAATCTACAATGGAATGGTTCACAAATAAACGTATCCAGGTGTTAGAATGGCCAAGTCAAAGTCCAGACCTGAATCCCATCGAGAATCTGTGGAAAGAGCTGAAAACTGCTGTTCACAAACGCTCTCCATCCAACCTCACTGAGCTCGAGCTGTTTTGCAAGGAAGAATGGGCAAAAATTCTCTCGATGTGCAAAACTGATAGAGACATACCCCAAGCGACTTGCAGCTGCAATCGCAGCAAAAGGTGGCGCTACAAAGTATTAACGCAAGGGGGCTGAATAATATTGCACGCCCCACTTTTCAGTTTTTTATTTCTAAAAAAAGTTTAAAATATCCAATAAATTTCGTTCCACTTCACGATTGTGTCCCACTTGTTGTTGATTCTTCACAAAAAATTACAATTTCATATCGTTATGTTTGAAGCCTGAAATGTGGCAAAAGGTTGAAAAGTTCAAGGGGGCTGAATACTTTTGCAAGGCACTGTCAACGCATATATATGTGTGTGTGTTTGTCAAAATTTGCTTATATAATCATAAATAGACTTATCCCATTTGCAATATATTCTGAATCTCACTTGCAATATACTGTAATGATATAGGATCTCATTCCAGTTGCAACATAAGTCCTACTTGCAATATACTGTAGTAATACATGTCATCCCATTTGCAATACAGAATTACAATTCTGGGGTGGCAGAGCCGGACGGGTTGCGGGCCCCTGCCGGCCTCGGGCCGGGGACCCTGGGTACCGAAAGCAGAGGCGATCTGAGGTCGTCCGGGTCAACCCGTCCCCCCAAAATACGGGGGGCCCCACGCACAGTGCCTGGCGAAAGGCGCGTAATAGATTGCTATCGGGACATTAAGGCACTAATAAGAGGAAGTATTACTGTTATAATGTTATTTACATATATGTACATGTTTAAATGTTTTTTTTTATAGAATGATGAGTTTTTCTTCTTTAAAACATATAATTTGATGATTAGTAAAAATACTTCAGGGAGAAGAGAGAACTCTTTAGGGATCGGTAAAAGACTGAGATCATATCCTCTTTATAATTAAATTAAAATAATTTTAAAAGAAAAAATAGAGGTTGATGTTTATTTAAAAACATTTAAATTAATAAGTTCTACACTGTTCAAGCTCCAAACTTAAAAGTTAATCCTGCGCTTGTAATTAATATAGAGTATCTAGATTTATACTGTTTTATTTTGTTTATATTAAAATAGCGCTTGTGTTTCCTAACATAAATCCCTGCTTGTTCCCGAAGTCTGTTACTAGGAAACCTGTGCTACTGGTGTCAGAACTATATGCGTTTGTGTTTGTATGATTTGTGTAAATCCTATTTATTTAAAGTATCCTCCAGACCACCCAAGAAAGATGGAGGGCCCTGCTGAGTAATTTTAAGGTTGTTTTTCCTGCCACAGTCGCCCTCCGCTTGCTCAACAGCGGTTTTTGTATCTGTTGGTCCTGGATTTTGTAAAGTTGCTTTGAGACAATGTCTATTGTAAAAAGCACTATATAAATAAAATTGACTTGACTTGACTCTGTAATTACATTGTCAGGCTACATACAGACAACATGGGCGGTGTCTGAGGGCCGGGGGGAGGCCGAGGCACTGCCATGGATTGGCGTCCTGTCGGGAGTGTGTTTGTGTATTATGCCCAGTGATTATGAGAAAACCAGACCCAACGTGACCCTGATCAAAATACAACAAAATATGAATACTAAATAATAAAAATACATTTACATTTACATTTAAAAAAAATAAAAAAAATAAACAAAAATTAATAACTTAATTAATTTCATTTATTTTTTATATTTTACCAGCACTTTATTATGGTCGGGGTCATGGTGGCACCTGACCGACTGATAGCTCTTGTGCAAATTTACTGCAGAATCACCATTACTAAATCAATAAAGACTAATAATATTAATATTAATAATAATAATAATAATAATAATAATAATAATAATAATAAAATAATAATAATAATAATAATAACAAAAATAATCATTTTTATTAATAATATTATTATTATTAATAATAATAATAATAATAATAACACACACAAACAAATATACTGTTTATTCCAGTATGAATACTAGTTTAAAACGGATTTTCTTCCTGTACAAAAGCAGACATGGTGTCATGTGACTGAAACAGCCAATCAGAAAATTTTCCCATCTTGGCCAATCAGAAAATTAGTTTGCCAGGTCAGCCATTAAATAAAATTTTAGCTGCAGTACCGGTGTCCGAGCTATAGAGGGGCACTATTTCTGAGTTTACTATCTTACTGAGGACATTTGCTGAAACTTCTACACGTGACTCATTAGGGTCATAGGAGCCTATTCTAGAATTTTCTTTGTGCGGACCAGGCAAAATGTCCTAACAACAAAGAATGACCTCACAATGCTGGTGTTCTGTCAGGGGTTGGTCCTCACAAATATATAAAGACAAGAACACACACACACACACACACACACACACACTCACTCACACACACACTCACACACACACACACACACTCACTCACTCACACACACACACACACACACGCTTCTCATAAGACTTGAAACTGTATCTGTCGGAATTTGGACCCATTCTGTCAAAAAGGCTTTTGTATGGCTTCAAACTGATGTTGATTTCAGGAGGGCCTTCATCGATATTACGGAAAACCTGAATTCCTCAGCTGTGCAGTGGGGCTTCGGTCAGGCCACAGGAGTTTCTTGAAGTCGAGCTTTTCTTTATGTGTTTGTGGATTTTGCTTTAGAAGTCGCTTATGACACTTGTTAACACTTGTTTGCTATTGTTGCGGCTAAAACACATGAATTTCCAAATTACAAAAAGCATCATTGTGAATACGGTTGTTTTTTTTGCCATTAGTACTATTACCAGTATTATGGTTAACATTAAATATTCTTCTTATTATCATCATCATTATTCTAAATTGTTATGTTTATTATTTATTTTTAGTTTTTTTTTCTCCATTTGTTCTTTCAGCTACATGACAGTTAAGCACCCTGGACTCGATCTAGTCCTGCTTGGTAGCTGTGTTTTACTTCGCACTAAACAGCCTATTTTTCTAGTAGAAAAGGAAGCTCACATCCGCTTATAAAATCATGTGGAAAACACCAAGGTCTGGTTTGCACTTTTCAGTCTGTGTCTACAAGAAGATCGGGTTTCCTCAGCATATTTTTACGTGTAATAAGATGTGAAATGTGCGCTGCGTCGCTTTACGCATCAGGAGCGGTGTGCTGTTTTAGCAGAACACAAGGAAACAGAGCATCGTTAGGTTCCCTTTGCGGGCTTTTACATGAACGAGAGAGCTTATGTTCGGCCGACGTGCACTTTATTACCTCGTATTTTATATCAGGACTTGTATTTTAATCACTATTTGCCATGAGAAAACACAAGTGCGCATGTGTCACGGAAGCACACAGACGCTGCGCTGGTCGAGTTGAGTCTACACAGTTCTCATGTGTGCTATAAAGCCCCGCCCCCTTTTGTAAGAGGGAGGAATCTCTGTACAACAGAGCACAGCGCTTCACTCGCTCTTTCTTAGCGCCGTTTTAGCTCCAACAACGATGGTAGAAGAAGCTCCAGCACCGGCCAGCTCGGCCCCCGCCAAGGCTCCTAAAAAGAAGACCGCGGCCAAACCCAAGAAAGCGGGTCCCAGCGTCGGCGAGCTGATCGTCAAAGCTGTTTCCGCTTCCAAGGAGAGGAGCGGCGTGTCCCTGGCCGCCCTGAAGAAAGCTCTGTCTGCAGGTGGATACGACGTGGAGAAGAACAACTCCCGCGTCAAACTCGCCGTCAAAAGCCTGGTGACCAAGGACATCCTGGTGCAGACCAAGGGCACCGGCGCCTCAGGTTCTTTCAAGCTCAACAAGAAGCAGACCGAGGCGAAGAAGCCCGCCGCTCCTAAAGTGAAAAAGGCCGCAAAGAAACCCGCCGCTGCAAAGAAGCCCAAGAAGGTAACAGCCAAGAAGCCCGCCGCTAAGAAGTCCCCCAAGAAGGTCAAGAAACCCGCTGCTGCCGCTAAGAAAGCAACCAAGAGCCCCAAGAAGGCTAAGAAGCCGGCGACCCCCAAGAAGGCAGCCAAGAGTCCTAAAAAAGCCAAGGCAGCCAAACCCAAGACCGCTAAACCCAAAGCGGCCAAGGCCAAAAAAGCTGCACCCAAGAAGAAGTAAACTTGTTCCTGTTTTATTAACTTCGTTTTCTTAAAACGGCTCTTTTAAGAGCCACCTATATCCTCCCATAAAGAGTCGTTTCCTAAACACATACATACATATAAGCATGCATTCGAACATACAACTATTCATACATGCAACCATCCATACATACTTATTTTGTGGAGAGTGTAATAAGCAAGGAGTTCAAAACACTAAACATGACTGGTCCTGTTTTATGTGTAATAATGATTTGGTCACACATCCTCATAAATGTGTATATGTATGTGCACTCACGTATATGAGCCCTTTACATAATGTAAATGTTATTGTGACATAATATAATGTAATTGTTGCTTAAGAGAAGCTTTTCTGTATCATACATTACACGGGCGGGAGAACGGAGGAGAAGAGAGGGGGGGAGGAGGAGGGGGGGCAGTATGTGAGGGGGCGTGTATGTGTTTCCCTGAGACATGACGGCGCGTTTAGGATTGGCTCAGCTGAGCCTTCGCTCTAAGCCAATATGTGAGAGGCCAGTTTGCCTATATAATACCGCTTCGAGCTCTCTCCCAGTTTACTTCAGTTTTGTCCGACGAACACATCTGATCATCAAAATGAGTGGCCGAGGGAAGACCGGTGGTAAGGCTAGAGCTAAAGCCAAGACTCGCTCATCCCGTGCCGGCCTTCAGTTCCCCGTGGGCCGTGTTCACAGACTGCTACGTAAGGGTAATTACGCCCACCGTGTGGGAGCTGGTGCTCCTGTCTACTTGGCTGCCGTGATGGAGTATCTGACCGCTGAGATCCTCGAGTTGGCTGGTAACGCCGCCAGAGATAACAAGAAGTCTCGTATCATCCCTCGTCATCTGCGAATCCATCCAAAGCGAATGGATTAACGCCACAGACATCTACTCCTTTATTGCTCTCCCAAACAGAAAGGACTTTGAAATATGTTTTTTCCGCTCACAGACTTTGGCAAAATTCACCAATATATTTAGTAATGGTGCAGGAAGTGGTTTCTGGAAACACTGGGAACTGGTTTCTTCAATTCCAAATGACGTAAAGTTCATCGTTGTAAAGTTCTGGACTGGAAGAGTTGCGGATGAGGATGTCGATCAGTACATTATGAGGTTTGCACATATACTACAACCTGTTCAAAAACCAGTAGACCAGTTTGGAATATGGTATGGTGTACGGAGGTACAAAATAAAAGTCAAGAGGGACGATGGTGGAAACCTAATGCAAATCCCAAACTCTATCTCGATGGGGCCGTACAACGGGAACATCACCTTTCCTGGACAACAACAACGGTGCTACATTTGTACATCTTCAAGTCATCAAGCTAAAGAATGCGACACGATTAAATGCTGGAAATGCGGTCAACTGGGACACAAAGCCAAACTATGTGACAATTCTGAGATCTGCAATTTATGCAGACAAGAAGGACATTCATACTTTTCCTGCCCACAATCGTATAGTAATAGAACTAAAATTCTGCAAAGTCCTTGTACAGTATCCGTCGTAAAGGTTGCAAACACGCAGCTGCCTGCACAGACGCCTTCAACTCAACAGCAAATAGAAGAGGTACTTCCGACTCAAGAGCAAAAGAAAGATCAACAAGAAGAGAGTTCAGATTCTGATGGATCCACCACTACCTCCTCCGATACAGACAGCGACACCGAGGACTCAACATCTTCAAACGCTACATCTGATGAAGAACCTCCCCCGATACCCAAAGTTGATTCAGGTGAAAGACAAACTGACACCACAACAATGAATGATGAAAATTCTGTTCAAACAGTAATAAAAAAAGCTAACTCACCTAACACAGTTAACATAGTGGCTGAAAAAAAAGGCATCTCAAAAAAGAGACGTAAAAAAATTTCATCTATAGCGGACACGAGTAAACGAGTAAAAGATGCAGACTAAATATTGTTAGTTGACATCTTACCTGAATGATCTCATTAGGTATTAAACGTAACACTTAAATTATTTTAAAATGACATTGAATATAATATCAATAAATGTAAGAGGGATGAAATCTGATAAAAATATGAATATAAAAATAGCTAAATTTATGAATAAACGCTGTGATATAATATGTTCCCAAGAATTAAGATTGACAACTTTAGAAGATGTAAAAAAAATGTCTTCACTATGGACAATAGGAGAATGTATTATATCAATAGGTAAAGATAGAGCCGACGGAATTGGAATCTTTTTTAAAAAAAAAACAGTAAGAATAATTAAGACTAGACTTCTTGTGCCGGGTCGTCTACTTTTGGTCGACTGTTTTTTTAATAATAAAAAAATAAGAATCATAAATGTTTATGCACCCACAGATCGTTCAGGTAAGATGAAAATACTACATAAACTTCTCGAGATACTATATGTTGGTTTCCCCGTAATAATGTGTGGAGATTTTAATATAATTTCTGACTTAAAAGATAGAATACCGTATAGGGATATACCTTTATCTAGGGATGGTAAATTTTTAAACAAAATATGTGAAATGTCAGAGCTAAAAGACGCGTTTAGACAGATTTACCCGATCGATATTGGCTTTACTAGAATGGACAAATCAGTTAAAACAAGGATTGATAAAATATATGTATCACAAAATATACATGTCAAATCGTATAAAACTGAGCTGTTAGTTGATTCTGATCACCTAGCTCTAAATGTAAAACTATTATTATATAGATATGAACAAAAAGGTTATTGGAAATTAAATACTCGTTGTTTAAAAGAAGAAATAATTATCTCCGACACTAAAAATGAAATTAATAGGATAAAACAACTAAAAGTATTAACAAGATCAAATATTGAATTATGGCAAGTTTTAAAAGAACAAATTAGAATGTTTTTTAAACGAAAATGTAGGGAATTGCATCAACAAAATAACGACATTTATGATAAACTGTTGGATGAATATATTGAATTATTTACAAAATCTGGGTTGACCTCTGAAGAAGAGAATAGATTAAATGACATTAAAAAAAAATTAACTGAAATTAATGATGAACTAACTATAAGCCCTCAAATGCAAGCAGGTCATGACATAAATCAACCAGCAAATATTACAAATATAATTAAACAATTAAGAGAAGGAAAATCAAATAAATATATTACCGGGATACGAAATGATAAGGGAAAAATAATTGAGGATGAAAGTGAAAAATGTATATTAATAAGAAATATCTGTGAAAAGATGTATAAAAAAATAGAAGTAGACATTACAAAAGTGCGGTCCTTTTTGAGTACATGCACAAAAGATACTGTTTATTGTTCAGAAGACCTAGGAAGACCTATATCATGTGATGAAACTCTTATTGCCATTAAACAACTAAATAAAGGTAAATCTCCCGGCACAGATGGCATACCCACCGAATTCTATCAGTTATTTAAACAAGATGTGGGGGAATTATTGGCATCCGCTTTTAATGATGGAATAAATAACTGCAAAATGCATGAATCTTTTTATCAAAGTGTAATTAACTTAATTTTTAAAAAAGGAGATCCACATGATTTTGATAATTGGCGACAAATTACAATAATGAACGTAGATTATAAAATATTTGCTAAGATTTTAATGAATAGAATAAATGAACATTTAGACAATTTGATAGAATTGGAACAGACATGTGCAATAAAAGGCAGATATATGTGGGACAACTTGAATTCTTTAAGAGAGATAATGACAAATAAAAACATTAACGATTATTTTATTATTGCTCTTGACCAAAAGAAGGCTTTTGATTTAATATCTAGAGAGTATCTTTGGTTGGTGTTGGAACACTATGGGTTTCCTCCTAAATTTATACATATGGTTAAGCTATTATATAAAACATCTGTGACACAAGTAAAAGTAAACAGTGTTTTGACAGATTCCTTCTTAGTGGAACGGGGAGTTAAACAAGGCTGCCCCTTAAGTGCAGCCCTTTATGTACTAGCTATTAGCCCTCTTCTAAATAAAATCAAGAATGACCCAAGAATACAAGGTATAAAACTTTCTAAGAACAACATAATTAAAATCTCAGCTTATGCTGATGATATAACAGTTTTTATTAAAAACCAATTTGAATACAATATATTAAAAGACTATTTTAATGAATATGAAATAATAGCAGGTGCAAAACTTAACCAAATGAAAACAGAAGGTATTTGGATAGGAGGAAATACACAACCCTATCTAGAAGTTAATATAAAAGAAGAAATAAAAGTACTGGGTATATATGTATCTAAAGACAGAGCACGTGAACTAAACTGGGAAAAGAAAGAAGAGTCAGTGAAACATGAACTGGACAAATTCAAAGGCTCTAACTATAAAACTCGCATACATATTATTAAAACCTTTATTTTATCTAAATTATTATTTCTTGCTACTGTTTTTCCACCAGATGAAAAATGTATTAATCGCCTGAACAAATTGTGTATTAAATTTATATGGAATACAAATAGGGAGGTAACAAAACGAACCCTTTTGTTTAAACCAAAGTTACAAGGAGGGTTAGGAGCAATCGATTTAGGCATTAAATTAAAAATTGCATTTTGTAAAAACATAGCACAAGCAATGGAAAGGAAGGCTAAGTGGATACTAAAGGAATCTGAATGGTTGAAACAAAAAGGAAAGAAAAGAAAAGATGTATTTTATTATAAACTTATTTATGGTGATTTCACATTTAAGCATACAAACTTAAATATTGACTGGATTAACTTATCAAATAAAGAAATTTATAAATTAATTAATACATTTTATCATGGAGAAACCTTACAGTATAGACAGACAGATTTAAATGAAAGTAAGATAATAATAAAGAACATACTCTCTAAAAATATTTCTGAAAATATAAGAGACACAATGTGGCTAATAATAAATTATAGATTACCTGTTAGAACAATTGTGAAATGGAGTTGTTATGTCACCACCACTAAATGTCCTATACATGGTTGTCTGGAAGAAGAAACAATTGAACATCTTTTGTTGAACTGTACAAGAACCACCAACATTTGGAATAAAGTAAAAACATTAAATTTGGATTTTGATATTAATATGAGAACAATAATGTATGGTATTTTTGATAATGTACATACAAATATTGAAGAATTTTACTGGCTAATTATTTGTGTGGTGAATACAAAGATTTGGAAAACAAGATGCAAAATAATTATAGACCAAATTAATATAAGTGCTGACATTGTTTGTAAACAGATTGTTTGTCACTTAAGACGGTTGCGAACTGAAGATCTTAAAGCTAAGAAAAAATTTCCATGGTCGATACTTAAGTTGTAAAAATTTGTATGTAATAGATTTTATGTTTTGTATGTGTTATTGCTGTGTTCTTTATCTGGTTCGGATTGTAATGTAATGATAATAACTTTGTTCTGAAAATCATGTCTTAATAAAGATCATATTTAAAAAGGAAGACCGGTGGTAAGGCTAGAGCTAAAGCCAAGACTCGCTCATCCCGTGCCGGCCTTCAGTTCCCCGTGGGCCGTGTTCACAGACTGCTACGTAAGGGTAATTACGCCCACCGTGTGGGAGCTGGTGCTCCTGTCTACTTGGCTGCCGTGCTGGAGTATCTGACCGCTGAGATCCTCGAGTTGGCTGGTAACGCCGCCAGAGATAACAAGAAGTCTCGTATCATCCCTCGTCATCTGCAGTTGGCCGTGCGTAACGACGAGGAGTTGAACAGACTGCTTGGAGGTGTAACCATCGCTCAGGGCGGTGTGCTGCCTAACATCCAGGCTGTTCTGTTACCCAAGAAGACCGAGAAAGCAGCCAAGTCCAAGTAAAGTCGCTCTCGTGTTCTAACCAAAAGGCTCTTTTAAGAGCCACCCATTTCCACAGAAAAAGTGCATTTTCCCCAGATAATGTGTAAACACAACAAATGTAATATCGTTTCATAGAATCACATGGCATAACACACATGATTTATGACAGGGTAAAACTAATAATTCAATATGTACGATTTATTTTTTCTCTATCTTTACATATGTCTCTATATACATACATTATATGTATACATAAGTGAAGTTTTATATCACTTGCAGAAGCAAAACCAACAATACAGACAATTAAAAGTGGTGCAACAAACGTGTTTGTGTAATACACATGAAACAAAAATAATAATAATGCTAATAATAACTAATAATAAGCAAAATGAACGAAATAATCAATATTATATATTTTTTTAAATGTATATACTTTAAATGCGATTGTAGGCTGTGTTTTAAAAGCACAAAGAAAGAAAGGAAAGTATTATAAATCCCGCCAACAGCATAGAGGAAATATTATGTTTTCTGAAACGAGGCAGCGGCAGAACGCCGACCAGTCAGCGACATTTGACGTAAGCACGATCGTCCAATGAGAAAAGTGCGTCACCAAGACGCCCAATGAGCGCGGATCGGCTCTGGTACTTAAATAGAGCGTGTTGGGCGGGCTGACATATTCTGTTCTACAGTTCGTGAAGTGCTGAGTTCCAGACGCGATGGCAAGAACCAAGCAGACCGCTCGTAAATCCACCGGTGGTAAGGCGCCGAGGAAGCAGCTCGCCACTAAAGCTGCCCGCAAGAGCGCCCCGGCTACTGGCGGTGTGAAGAAACCTCACCGTTACAGGCCAGGTACCGTGGCTCTGCGTGAAATCCGCCGTTATCAGAAGTCCACTGAGCTGCTCATCCGCAAGCTGCCCTTCCAGCGCCTGGTTAGAGAGATCGCTCAGGACTTTAAGACCGATCTGCGCTTCCAGAGTTCTGCCGTCATGGCTCTGCAGGAGGCCAGTGAGGCTTACCTGGTCGGTCTGTTCGAGGACACCAACCTGTGCGCCATCCATGCCAAGAGGGTGACCATCATGCCTAAGGACATCCAGCTGGCCCGCCGTATTCGCGGAGAGCGAGCTTAAACGAACCCACTCCATCCAGTTATCCCCAAAGGCTCTTTTAAGAGCCACTTACATGCTGCCACTGAAATGGGCATTTTCATAAAGTGTTTTTATTTATTTACTTATTGTTCCATTGTGTGTGTGTTCCGAGTTATAATTTAGTTATATTTATCAGTTATAAATATTAGGAAAAACTGGTTAATGTGTTTGTGTGTGTAGAGATGTACTTTACATGTTCTTACAACAATTATAAACAAGGTTACATAAGTACAGCAGATTAAAGATTGGCAGGCATGGCTGGATTACTGACCGGGCCAGGGCCCTTGAGGTCAGGGGGCCCTGGCCCAAAACTCTTTGCCCAGGGGCCCAGACTATCCTTGATCCGTCCTTGTTGGCAGGTGGTGTCTTATAACACACATGATTAATAATGTTTATAGTGGTGTATGTTTATGGGGCTCTATAAAGCATTGAGTTAGTAAGAGTAATATAGTCGTTATGAGTAGTAGAGTAACAACACAAACATGACTGTAAAGAAGAAGGAGCAGTAAATTGCAGCAGTGGTAAAAATATTATGCTACTAATGCAAAAAAAAAGATTAATAATCAGTAATTATTATTCAGAGTAATAAATCAATAATAAAATACTATTCTAGGTACTCAACACAGGGTAATTAGAGGCATTTTAGAACAGATATACTGTATAATATTAAGTGTAAATAATCATAATTACTCATAATAATGATTTTTATTTATATTATAGTTGTAATAATAGTATTATTGGTGATGGTGGTAGTAGTAGTAACTGTAATTATAATGTTATGGAGAACCAATAGACGGTTAGTGGAGCGTTTCTTCCATCTCGTGGCCAAAATGTGAAAACATGAACTAAATCTGTGTGTTAATGTGTGTATGTGTGTATATCTTTATGTATTTTTATGTAATATAAAAAAAATTGTCACGGAAATTTAGTGGCGTTGGTGTTGCACGGTGTACACAGTCTGTATTTTGTACTGTGTGTGTGTGTGTGTGTGTAACCCTAACCTTTGTCCTCTGAGTCCCGCAGCACCGACTCCCATTTCTGACGGGTTTTTGTCGCCGTTTGCAGGTTCTCCGGCTGGTACTCACACTCAGGCTGGAACTCATTGTGCTCGCTACCTGATCTGAAGGCATGAGGACCCTGGTGTGGTTCGTCAGCTCCAGGTGCGCCTTGTGTTCCTAGGCAGCACAGATGATATCTGTTGAGCCCAATTTAAGCCCAACCTCCTTCAAACCCAAACTATAATAACCCCAACAGGTTTTTAACCCTAATTAGGTAATTTAATTTACTTTCACGAAAACAGGTGGGCATTAAAAGTGTAGGTTTTCACATTAACAATACACAAAATCTTATTTCTATAACTTTTGGAACTTAATGACTTTATTTGCTGTTTTTTAGTCCTTTGAAGCAGTCAAGAGCAGCTTTGTGATTTCCAAAAAGTACATAAAGAGCTATAAAAAGACCTTGTTGCTTTTGTATTTGAGCTAGCAAAGCTTCACACCTGAATGTTGTGCATTGTTCACGTTCTTGTATTTCTCTCTGTGTTTAGTACCATAATGGGGATTTAAATTGTAAACCCTAAACGGCTTTACTTCTGACTTCAGTAAATAAATAGTCTTGTTAAGAAATTGCAGTTTCTATCTATTGCACTCACAGTTCTGTTCGCAAACACATTACGGTGAAGATGGATACACTCACACACACCTAAATCATAAACTGAGAGGGAAATAAAAAAAAACAGTTCACCCCCCCCCATAAAAAAAGAAAAGCAATAAATTAATTACTTAATTTGAGTTCACATACACAGACACATTCCTAACACAAAACATGGCTCCTACACAACAGATTCAAGTCTATTTTTTTTAAATTATTCTTTTTAAAACTCAGAAATAACTTTAACACAGCTAACACTGAAACATAAAATGTCTTCTTTCACTTATTTGGATTTTATTGATACACAGCTTTGACCACTTTCACTTTAATCAAGATGTGTCTGACTTTGAAATATGTTTATGAAACGTTATGCTTTAGCAGAATATAACTTATAATTTCCCATTTCTCACAATACAGTGAAATATACAAACACATTTTTAACACAGATGTCACTTATAAAGACTTTATAAGTCGGTATTGTTCAGCACAGACAAATCCAAACACTGCTTTACACATTTTTTATGTATTTATTTGTTTAATGTATTCATTGTTTATGTATTTATTTAGTTATTCAATCACAGCCACTAACACCCACTTTAACAAAACATCTATGGCTCTAGCAGTCCAGGTGACACATATCCAGGGCCAGCTGTAGCCTAGTGGTTCAGGTACTAGGCCAGTTCAAGCATCAACACTGCTAGGTTATCACTGTTGGGCCCTTGAGCAAGGCTCTTAACCCTCAATTGCTCAGACTGTCACTGTAATGTAAGTCGTTTTGGATAAAGGCGTCTGCTGAAAATGTAAATATCCACCTATTTTACTTTTTTTTTTTTACTCTCTCTCTCTCTCTCTCTCTCTCTCTCTCTCTCTCAATTCAATTCAATTCAATTCAATTCAATTTGCTTTATTGACATGACAAATTTCTATATTTGTATTGTCAAAGCATACATATAGTATATATAAATATTTACAAAAGGAAAAAAAAACAGGTGTATATATAGAAAAAAATGGTAAGAAAATATTCATTATATAATTAGACAATCATTCACACAAAAAAAGAAAATATTACTATGTGTGTGTGTGGTGTGTGTGTGATGTGTGTGGTGTGTGTGTGGGGGGGTGGGTGGGGGTATTGTGTGTGGTGTGTGTGTGGTGTGTGTGTGGGGGGGTGGGTGGGGGTATTATGTGTGTGTGTGTCCCTCTCCTAATATAATGGCCAATTTCTGGCTGTCTGTCGGCGAGCTGAAGCCGCTCACCTCTCTTTCTAACTGATTATAATATTTGTTTCTGATTGTTGTGTATTTTGGGCAGTTTAGAAGGAAGTGCACCTCTGTCTCAACCTCACCTGCCCTGCAGTGACCACACAGTCTCTCCTCTCTGGGGATCCAGGACTTTTTAATCCTGCCTCTCTCGATGGCCAGGCTGTGGTCACTCAGTCTGTATTTGGTGAGAATGTGTCTCTGCTTTGTATCTCGGACAGTGAGGAGATACGTGGCCAGGTTGAATTCATGTTTTAGGGTCAGATAGCAGTTTAGTCTATTTTGGGATTGAGTTTTGGTTGTCCAATGTTCCAGATAAGTGTTTATGAGGTGTTTGATAATTTGGGTGATCCTGATTGGTGTTTGGGAACCAGTGCTGGTCAGAGAGTTGGGATTGTTAGGGGTCAGTGTGTTGGTCAGTCTCTGGACCAGCTGACACAGGGGACTCTTTTCAGGGTATAGCTCTTGGGATAGGAGTGCCTGAAACTGCAGGCTTGTTGTGGGACTGGATTTTAGGTGCATCCAGAATTTAAGGGCTCTTTTATCAATATTAATAATTAATGGGTATCGACCTAATTCAGCCCTGCATGCTTTGGTTGGGGTTTTTCTTTGTACATGTAAAATCATTCTGCAGAATTCTGCATGCAGGACTTCAGTGGGATGCTTGTCCCATCTAGTGTAGTCATGATGACTGAGTTGACCCCATACTTCACTACCGTATAGCGCAATGGGCAGGATTATACTGTCAAAGATCTTTAAACAGATTCCAATTGGGATGTCAATCTTAATTAATTTGTTTTTAATTGAATAGAGGGCTCTGCAGGCCTTCTGTTTCAGTGCATCCACTGCCAGACCGAAGCCTCCTGAGGCGCTGATTTTGAGCCCCAGGTACTCATAAGTAAAGGTTTGATCTAGGGCGGTGTCTCCTAGATTGAAAGTGTACCTGCTCTCCTGAGATCTGGCTTTCTTTTGGAAGATCATGATTTTAGATTTATCAGGATTTACTGTCAGGGCCCAGGTCTGACAGAACTTCTCTAGCAGATCCAGCACACTCACACATCTGCAAAAGCTAGCAACAAACACTGGCGTTGTCCATTTATATATTACACATTCCAACACAATTTTACCCTCATGTTTTATTTAACCTACACCTCATCCTACACTGCTGCAGGTGTTTTAGATCTTTGTTTTTATCATAACGTGTCTCTAATGCTACTTTCACTAGCACTGAAAAGTTTCTAAAGCTATTTGTTTCTTTCAAATTCAATATTCACTACAACTGTACTGATATGAACTAATATGAATTTTTGATCATACACTGCTGTATTCTCCCACACTGTCTTTCCGTATTCCTAATATGTTTTTTTTTTGGGCTACATTGTCATGTCTCTAATGGCAATTTGTCCCACCTAATTGTACAATATTAAAAAATGCGACAAACATGGCGATTATACAGTAGTACATTGTAATGGGGTTTAGGGTTTTTAAATAAACTTTATTGTACAAATTTATATCACATTACAAATATCATTTACATCATACACGTACAGTAATATTACATTAATTGATACATTTCATGTAATAATAGGGCTGCAAAGTGTTTAGGGTTGTTTCTTTGTTTGTCTTTCATTCTTCTTTTCATTCTTTTGGCACAACATGTTTATAATTTTTTTTTTTTTAACATTAAACATTAGTTACAGAAAAATATGTCATGTGGAATACATCACATCGATTGTGGACCGATTTACTGTGAGGATAAAACAGTGGAGGTTTTAAGTTACGCGCTTTACATGAGACCTACTCCGAGCAGCTGCGGTCACAGTGGGCGGTCGCTGCTTAACTCCGCCTCATTGTCTTCAACTAGGTCCGGTAGAAGGAAATAACAGGCTCGCTGTGAACGCTCGTCCTGCATTGACTCTCTTCATCTCGACGAGAGCAGTAACGATGTCCGGAAGAGGAAAAGGCGGCAAAGGTCTTGGAAAAGGAGGCGCTAAGCGTCACCGCAAAGTTCTCCGTGATAACATCCAGGGTATTACTAAACCCGCCATCCGCCGTTTGGCTCGCCGTGGCGGTGTGAAGCGTATTTCCGGCTTGATCTACGAGGAGACCCGCGGTGTGCTGAAGGTTTTCCTTGAGAACGTCATCCGTGATGCCGTCACCTACACCGAGCACGCCAAGAGAAAGACCGTCACCGCAATGGACGTGGTGTACGCTCTGAAACGCCAGGGACGCACCCTGTACGGATTCGGGGGTTAAACGTTCAGACCTCCACGCTAACACAACGGTTCTTTTAAGAGCCACCCATATTTTCTACAAAAGAGAAAATTCTTTCTGGTTTATTATTAATATCGTTATTATTAGTGCTCTCCATTAAGGATGATGGCCAAGCTGTCCTCCTTAATGGAGAGCACTGATCACCCACTGCATGAAACTGTGACTGCACTGGGCAGCTCCTTTAGCGACAGGCTTCTTCACCCGCGTTGCTCAAAGGAGAGATATCGCAGCTCCTTTCTTCCTTCTGCTGTCAGGCTATACAACCAGCACCGTCCCAAACGTAGACAATTACCATCACAATAATTCACTTGGTTTTTAGTACTTCTCTGTGCAATTACTTTTAAATTATGTGCAATACTTGCTGTACCTGCTGTACTTTGTGCAATATTTTTTAATAACTGCAATACTTGGTTTAACTTCCTCTATAAATACTGTTTATATTTTTGTAATTTTTACATATTCTTACTATTTAGTATATGTGTACATACATGTAAACTTTTTGTAATTTTCTATTTTTGTATTCCTGAAAGCTGCTGTAAACACTACAAATTTCCCCCTGTGGGATAATAAAAGGCTATCTTATCTTATCTTATTAGTAGTAGTACGTTCACAGATGCGTACATTTGCAAATCACTCGTTTAGCCCCAAAAGCTTGAAAGCATAATTATAAGTAAAAATAACACTTTCACTTTATGTAGCCCTAACAGCTTGGCGTTATCATTAGTAATTTTAGTATTACGTTTACTATCAGATCTCTCGTTTAGCCTTCATACGGCGTGTTTGCATACTATCAATGTACATCCATACTGTAGATTACACTACAATCATTAACACGATCTCTGTGTAAAATACAGTAAAACATTGTGCCCAAATGCCTCGCTTAAAAAACAAACAAAAAATATGTATATATCTATCCTATCTATATATTTATATATAAAATGTAATAAAATATTGCTATTTATTCTTTTATATTCGGTTTTTAAACATGTATCGACCTCAGATTAAGCGGGAACAGACAACAAAGAACAGATTCTAGTGAATGGGGCAGAAGGGGGCGTGGAACGGTATGTTGTCTGTCCAATAGAAACCCAGGACCTTGGACCAATCAGAGTTACGTGTTCCATCTTGGCTGACTCAGCATGCAGGGTTAATAAAGCGGGCGTGTAGAGCGTCTACATTCACTTGCAGTTTGTTCTAGAGGAAACAGCAGCATCATGCCTGAACCAGCGAAGACCGCGCCCAAGAAGGGCTCCAAGAAAACCGTCACCAAGACCGCCGGCAAAGGAGGCAAGAAGCGCAGAAAGTCCAGGAAGGAGAGCTACGCTATCTACGTGTACAAGGTCCTAAAACAGGTCCACCCTGATACCGGGATCTCCTCCAAGGCTATGGGCATCATGAACTCCTTCGTCAACGACATTTTCGAGCGTATAGCTGGTGAGTCCTCTCGTCTGGCTCACTACAACAAGCGCTCCACCATTACCTCCAGGGAGATCCAGACCGCCGTGCGCCTGCTGCTTCCCGGTGAGCTGGCCAAGCACGCCGTGTCCGAGGGTACCAAGGCCGTCACCAAGTACACCAGCTCCAAGTAAAGCGCCTTAGTCGCTCTGGCAAACCAACGGCTCTTTTAAGAGCCACCCATCTTATCAAGTTAAGAGAATTTTCTTCTTTTTAAATATGTTATACCCATTTTATCTAGGTAGCCTCACATGTTTATAATAATTGACCATTTATTTATTAACATATTACTATTTTGGGCACTGCTGTCTATCACGGGTTGTCCACGACTGTCACTATGTGGTGAGTTTAGGAGATTACATAATAAAATATCACTGTACTCTTAAAAAAGATATTATAATACACTCGGAGCCGTAGAGAGAGAGATGCTACACTCCTTGATCTCGCCAAACTAACCCGGTGCTGTCATGTTCTCATGTGGGACAGGAAGCAGTGAATGAACTATTAAATGCTAAATAATAATTTGTACAATTTCTGGGTATTTTTAACTGCCTTCACATTTACTGCATCTGCTTTAATGTCAATCTGGTATATGAAGTGGAAGATTGATGTTTATAATTACTTAAGTTAATAGGTCGTTCTTGTTAACACACAGTACATTATATTAGCATACATTACATAATGTGATATCATTAAGTAGTAGAGACAATTTACAATACAGAGATTAAATCAGGTTTGTCTGCACTGACTGAACAGATTCACCAACACACCACTGGACCAGAAACATTATAGTGCAGGTACATGAAATAGCTTCATTCATCTCTTATTTCATGAGTTTTTAATTATTTCATGAGTTATTAATCATTTATTCCTACCAGAGTTATTATCGATGTTTTCCACTCGAGCAGTTTTAGGTGAGCTGCCTGCACCGTACGGTACCTCATGCGGTCTTTCTTTCTTTTTTTTTCTTCTTTTTTTGGCCTTAGCCCTAGCTTTACCACCGGTCTTGCTTTTTTAAATGGCTTTATTAAACAAGATTCAATCACATTACAAATATATGCAGATCAAAACATCATCAAGATAATTACATCAGTTCAAAATACTAATTACATTTCAAAGAATATTATTATGAGGAAAAAAAAAGAAAAAGTGCGTAATTCATCTACCTATTCTAATACAGAAGCAGCATCCTCAAAACTTGTTCTTTTTCTTTTCCATTTTTGTAGTTATTTATTTATTTATGTATGCTTTATTATTATTATTATTATTATTATAAAAAAATTTTTTATAATGTAAAAGTTTGCAAAGTTAAAATTACAGTCTTAATATTGACCAAAGTCGTTTTTTTTTTTTTTTGTGCGTAAATCTTCATTTTTTAGTCTTCTGAGGTGGCATACAATTTGTTTAAAAACAGTATCTGTGGATATATTGCATTGTTCAATGATCATTTTACACCTAGTTTTCCAAATTTTTGTATTAACAATGCAAACAATAACCAATAAAGGTCATTCATTTTTTGGGAGGTATTTTCAAAGATTCCAAACTTATTTTTTTTTTTTTTTATTATTTAAATCAAACTCTAAGTTTAATGTTTAATTTTGTTCCAAATATCAATTGATCTACTGCAATTTATTAACAAATGTTCAATGGTTTCACCTTGTAAGCAGCCCTTACAGAGGGCATAATTTTGTTGTTACAAAACAGCTCCATTTTACAATAACTCTCACAGGAAGTCTTTCATTTGATTCCTCTTCAGTTAGTTGATTGTATTGTAAACTTTCACCATAATAATAATTATTAATTATATTATAAATATCTTTATTAGTTTGATTTAGCCAGTCTATTTTTAAATGATCATGTTTAAAAATAGTCACCATAAAGGAGTTGGTAGTATGGTGTTTTTAATCTCTTTTTACCTTTTTGTTTTAACCAATTGCACCTCTATTTAAAGCTTGTTACATTTTTACAAAAAGCTATTTTTAATTTGTTACCTATTTCAAATGCTCCCAAACCTCCATATTTTTTTGGTTTATTTAAAAATGCTCTTTTTGTTACCTCTCTATTAGTTCCCCATATATATTTTATGCATTGCTTGTTAATTCTTGTGATACACTTATCATCAGGTGGTATAACTGTAGCAAGGAATAACAATTTTGACAAAATAAAAGTTTTTATAAATTGGATCCGTGTCATATAATTGGTAACTTCATATTTTTCCAGTTCCTCTGGAATATACGGTCTTTCCCAATCCGCTCCCTCCTCACTAACACTCCACTACAGAGGGACCCTCCACGTGAACGCGCACACGGAGGCGGAGTGGAGAGGGGGAGTGAGTAGGGAGCGGATTGAGATTGGGGGGATTGGGATCCCTGACGGCACTTCATGTTTACATTCCGTTTCTGCTCTCCACGCTAGCCTGCAAAATGACCACAGCAAAAGTTAAGTTGATCTCAGATTGAGCTCCCTGATGTGTGTCTCATGAATTAGTTTATATTATTATTAGGGCTGTCGTTAATCGCGGTAATTAACGCGATTAAGGCGTTAAATTTTTAATCGAGATAAAAAAAAAATAATCGAGAAGAAAATTTTTAATCAAACTATTTTTATTGAGCTGTTTGTGTCACGTAAATTTGCGTCTCTGTGGTAATTTGCGTCCCTTAAAAGTGCATGAAGCAGAACTCTGATTAACAGAACAAAATAAGCACAGCCGGACACGGTCAATTCAGATTTCTTCCCTTCACACTCGCTCCCTGTGCCCCTATAGTACACTTAACATTCTTAAAGGGCCAGACACTACATGTGTAATTCACATTACATGACAGGTGAGAGGAAACATTTTTAAGGAAAAATAGTTCTTGTGTGAATTACAAGGGCAGGAAAAACTACGGCAGATACAGAAGGTGCACCGGGGCCCATGGCAGGGGGGCCTCCACGACATTAACCTCTCACCTCACTACCATTGGCTGCACTCGCCAGGTCCTTATTATTATATTACAATATTTTTGATAAGTAAAATTAAAATAACTAAAACTGTGCATTAAAAATACCAGAGGCAGAAATTTGGACTTGAAGTGTAACTTCTGAGTGACTTTTAATTCATTCTGATCAGCTATCAGCAGATGCAATTTGTTGAGGGGGCCCAACATTATTTTTTGCACTGAAGCCCATGAGCTCCTAGTTACACCACTGGTGTTGCATCTAGAAATGGATCATATTATGAGCGCCTGTTTTCAGTGGCAGGGTTATGGACAGGTAAAGATCCTCACTTTTACCAGTTCATGTGAACAGACTCATTTTAAAAAACTGGCTGAAAGATGGTAACTGTCAACAACTACATTTTAGCAGCAGTATTATACACATTTTGCACTTACGGCTGATATCTTGTGGACTGTTACAGTTTTTGTGGACAGTTGGTTGTTCAACAGTATTTGAAAAAAAAAATTTAAATGGTATCTTTTGTTGAGTTTTTATTACACAGTACTTACTCTGACCTTTTTGAATCCTGCACCTGAAAAATGACCCCAAAAAATAACCCATATGAGACAGAGTGGGAGAATAGAGCAGTGTATGACCAAAAGTCATATTAAGTCAAATCAGTAAATTTGTAGTGAAATTGAAATAAAACAAACAAATAGCTTTAAAAACCTTTCAGTGCTTGTGAAAGTAGCATTAGAGACACGTTAGGATAAAAAAATACATCTAAAACACCTACAGTAAAATTGTGTTTAGGAATGTGTAATATATAAATGGACATTGCTTGTGTTTGTTGCTAGCTTGTGCAGGTGTGTGTGAGAGAGAGAGAGAGTAAAAAATGTAAGTAAAATAGGTGGATATGTCTCACCTGGACTGCTAGAGTCATTAATGTTTTGTTAAAGTCATGAATGAGTGATTAACTAAATAAACAATGAATACATTAAACAAATAAATAAATAAAAATTGAGTAAATAAGTTTTTAGATTCTTCGGTGCTGAACAATACTGACTTATAAAGTGTGTTAAAAATGTGTTTGTATATTTCACTGTATTGTGAGAAATGGGACGTTATAAGTCATATTCTGCTATAGCATAATGTTTCATAAACATATTTCAAAGTCAGACACATCTTGGTTAAAGTGAAAGTGATCTTAGCTGTGTATCAATAAAAGCCAAATAAGTGAAATAAGACATTTTATGTGTCGGTGTTAGCTGTGTTAAAGTCATTTCTAAGTTAAACATTAAAAAGTGCATCTTTATAAAAGAGATGTATCAGATAAATAACTAAAATAGACTTGAATCTGTTTTGTGAGTGTTAGAAACATCAGTAGAATGTGAATGTTGGAGCCATGTGTTGTTTTAGAAATGTGTCAGTATATGTGAACTTAAAGCTGACACGGTGATGTTCTGTAGATCTTACAGCACAAATATGTAGGAATGACTGAAATGAATGTTAGTGTATTAAAATATTCTTCTTATTATCACCATTATTATTATAAGTTATGTTTTTTTTTTTTTTCTTCCATTTCTGCTACATGACAGTTAAGCACCCTGGACTCGATCTAGTCCTGCTTGGTAGCTGTGTTTTACTTCACACTAAACAGAGTAACAGAACAAAAACATGCCAGTAAAGAAGAGGGAGCAGAAAATTGCAGTAAATTGCAGCTTGCAAAAAAGAGTAATATCAATAATAAAACACTATTCTAGGTACTCAACACAGGGTACTTACAGGCATTTTAGGACAGACATATTGTAAAATATTAACTGTAAATAATCAGAATTACTCATAATAATCAATTTGTTTTTAATATTATAGTTGTTGTCGTAATAATAGTATTATTGGTGATGGTAGTGGTAGTAGTAACTTATAATATAACTAGTTACTTATAATGTTATGGAAAACATGGTGTGTGTGTGTGTGTGTGTGTGTGTGTGTTTGTGTGTGTGTGTGTGTATACATACATTTTACTCAAACACACACAGATACTACTAAGAAACAAAAGTGCTGTAAGAACCGGTGACAAACATACACAACACAGAATTGCAGAACTGCAGTCTGAGTCCATCACTGTTTAATATCTACATAAATGAATTAGTGTGCAGCCCCCGGACTCACTCTGCAGGACGGGGAAGTAAAATTTCTACTCTATGCAGCTGCACCTAGACCTGTTGGAGCAGTACAGCCAGAACTGGGCCCTAACAGTAAATCTGAAGAAAACAAAAATGATGGTGTTCCAAAAACAATCCTAGATGTCAGGAACACATGGCACCAGTTTACCATGGTCAGCACTGCCCTGGAGCACACAATGCAGTACACTTACCTTGGTCTCATCATTACATTTACATTTTCAGCATTTAGCAGACGCGTTTATCCAAAGTGACTTACAGTACAGCTACAGTATACAATCTGAGCAATTGAGGGTTAAGGGCCTTGCTCAAGGGCCCAACAGCAGCAACCTGGCAGTGGTGGGGCTTGAACCAGCAACCTTCTGATTACTAGTCCAGTACCCTAACCACTAGGCCACGGCTGTACTCATTACTGCATCAGGGAGTTTCAGCATGGCAGTGAATGCACTAAAGTATTGTACGTACGCAATCAGTAGGAGATTTTACAACATTGACATCCCCACCTCAGTTTGGAGTAAATTAATTGATAGTGTGATACAGCCCATTGCACTGTACAGGAGTGAAGTATGGGGTCCACTGAAATCTCACAGTTCTATTAAATGGGACAAACATCCAACAGAAACCCTGCATGCTGATTTCTGTAGAATGATTTAAGTCCTAAGAAGTGATAGAAGTCCTAAGGAAAACACCGACCATTTGGCAATATTGTTTCCTACTGTCATGCCTACAGAGCTACTTGAATCTGAATCTACATACTACATAAATAACAGCAGTCAGAAACTGAGCATCATGTTAGGAGAGGAGAAGGAGTGAAGCACTGTAGCAGCACAGTATGTATCTGCCTGCAACAATCTGAGAGACACGGACTGATACACCCGAACAGAGGAACAGTCTGAATTAACCCACAAAGAGAAAGTGTTCCATATATACATGTGTTTATTTTATTACTTTTTATTGTTTTAATTCATATTTCCTTATTTTTTTCCTGTATATACATTCATATTCTGTCTTTTCAATGCTTTGGCAATACTGTAAGTACTACAACAGTCACGCTAATAAAGCTCTTTGAATAAAATAGAAAGAGAAAAAACAGATATAGAGATAAAGATTTTTTTTTGTTTTGTTGTATGGTTATTTATAATTAATATATATATATATATATATATATATATTACATACATATAGTAGTACTTTATATTAGTAGTAGTGGGGTTTTTTTCTCTGTTGTATTTGTTCTTGTTTTAGGCCAGCAATCCTGTGATTTTTTTTAAATTTTTGCTCTTCTTCTTCTTCTGTTATTATTACATTATCATCATCATCAGCATCATCACTAAACATGGACATATAGTCCAATGACAATTTGTCACACATGAGGCACAAGAAAACAGATAATTTGCTATCTGCAAATGATACGTAAAGACTAAAAGCCATCAGTATAAGCTGCGCGGCATTGTGTCTAAATAAAACAATTGAACAACGCTTGCTCAGAATGCATATAAATGGGGCCACTTAATGCTGTTTAATGATAATAGTTGACCATTACACTGTCAGCTTAATTTCATGACAAATCTTTAGTTATTTAATCCGCAACAGAACATAAAATTAAATAAGGAATATTTAAGCACCACTTTTCAGTTTAAGCACCACAAACATGACATGAGGTAATATTTGTGATGGTCATCCTGATGACCTGTATGAATCTCATGAATAACTGATGACACTTGTACCTTAATTACTAAAATAATTAATATATTGCTCCTGCATTAAGGCATACATTAGCAGTGGTGGACAGTAACTAAGTAAATGTAACTAGTTGGGTGAGTTTTTACTTTAACTCCACCACATTTGGTAGTCAAATGTTTTACTTTTTTCTCCACTACATTCTGAACAATCTGTGGTTCCTTTTGGTTTATGTGTGAATAAAAACGTAACATTGTCAAAATAAAGGAAGAGTGAAGCGATCACATCAATCAGTGTTTTGTTCTTATGATAATTTTAATAAACATTAGTGTCAGATTAATGAATGACACTCGAGTCTTTTCACCTAAAATGAGTTGATTCATCAAGAGTCTTGTTACAGAAATGATAATGAAACATTAGAGCCATAATAAATCATGTTACTTTTACTTTCATACATTTGAAGGTATATACTAGTACTTTTACTCAATTGGAGGTAAAGAGTATTTTTTTAATTAGTTCATGTATTACATGTAGGAATCGATTATTAATCACTCATGAAATAAGAGATGAATTAATACCATTTCCTGTACCTGCACTATAATGTTGCTGGTACGGTAGTGTGTTTATGAATCTGTTCATTCAGTGCAGGTAAACCTTATGAATCCAGCCACATGGCTTAGTGTTTAGCCAAAATTATTATTATTATTAATCCTCAGGAAAGTGAAGGGAGGTTAGTTTATGCAAAAAAACAACTCCTATGCAAAAAAAACCTCTTTAATCTCTGTACTGTATATTGTCTCTACTACTTAATGTCAAGGGGTACATGAACCACGTGACCGCGTGGCGGCGAGATCAAGAAGTGTCGCAACTCTCTCTACGGCTCTGAGTGCTTCATAATATCTTAGTACAGTGAGATTTGATTCTGCGTGTTATTCTAAACTCACCACATAGTGGCAGTCAGGGCCCAAAAACAGTAATATATTAATAAATAAATAAAAGAAGATAAGGTATTACAAACATGGAAAGCTACCGAAATGCAGTGTGAATAATATATTCAAATATAATACTTAAAAAAAGAAGAAAATTCTCTTAACTTGATAAGATGGGTGGCTCTTAAAAGAGCCGTTGGTTTGCCAGAGCGACTAAGGCGCTTTACTTGGAGCTGGTGTACTTGGTGACGGCCTTGGTACCCTCGGACACGGCGTGCTTGGCCAACTCACCGGGAAGCAGCAGGCGCACGGCGGTCTGGATCTCCCTGGAGGTGATGGTGGAGCGCTTGTTGTAGTGAGTCAGACGAGAGGACTCACCAGCGATACGCTCGAAAATGTCGTTGACGAAGGAGTTCATGATGCCCATAGCCTTGGAGGACATCCCGGTATCAGGGTGGACCTGTTTCAGGACCTTGTACACGTAGATAGCGTAGCTCTCCTTCCTGGACTTTCTGCGCTTCTTGCCTCCTTTGCCGGCGGTCTTGGGGACGGTTTTCTTGGAGCCCTTCTTGGGCGCGGCCTTAGGGTTTTTAAATAAACTTTATTGTACAAATTTATATCACATTACAAATATCATTTACATCATACACGTACAGTAATATTACATTAATTGATACATTTCATGTAATAATACAAATATTTACATTTTCTTTTAGAATTAATTGAACTCGATCACTGTTTGTCTAAAGTCCATTAAAAAGGTCCCATGGAATTGTCATGCGTTTAGATTTAATTTTACATTTTTTCATGCATTTTAATTTGGCCATACATTGTTTAACTACATCTTCACAATCAATATACACATTTTCAGTTGTCATTTTACATCGAGTTTTCCATATTTGATTCACCACTACAGCAATCACAATCCAGTACAATAGTCTTTTCCCACATAATTTATCAAGGTTAAAGCCACCATAAATGACGTTTTTCCTAGACAGTTCTATATCTAATCCCAAGTCCTTAATACAATTCCAAATTTCTCTGGAGCGTTGACAGTCTACTAGTAAATGCCCAACTGTTTCGTTTTCGTTGCAATTTGGCATTGGACATAAGTTAGTTTTAACAAAACAACTCCACTTTACTACTGCTCTCACCGGTAATCTACCTAAGGCTGACAACCACATTGTATCTTTCATTTTTCTAGATATTATTTTATTTTGTAATAAATCTATAAGATTTTCATTTTCCTCTTTTGTGCAGTCTTTAAACTGTATCATACCATTATAAATGTAATTCGCAATTTCTTTATGAATTATTTTATTGGACTGCGTGACCCAATTTATTTCCAAAAGTCTATATTTTTCGACAAAGTCGCCATATAAGAGTTTATAGTAGGGGACATCTTTCCTTTTCTTCCCTCTTAGTTTGGCCCATTCATCAGTATTCCCTAACCAAGCTGCTTTTCGAGCTAAGCTTAAACTAATATGTTTGCAATAATTAATTTTAAGCTTTATTCCAAAATTAGTTGCTTCTAGTCCTCCATTCTTTTTAGCTTTATATAGGAATTCTCTTTTAACTATTTCGAAGTTTCTACCCCATATTGTTCTGATACAAATTTTGTTCAATTTTGTTATTATATTTTGCGTTGGTGGAAATACAATGGATAGAAACAATAATTTTGCTAATATAAAGACATTAATTAAATTTATTTTAGCTTCATAACTTGTTTTCCAATTCATTAATTTGTTGGACTCTTCAGTAATTTCTAATATTTTCTTATTCCAATTTTTATCTAATGCATTCTCATTGCTTATTTGTATACCAAGTACTGTGATTTCATCTTTTACTTGTATACTAAGACTTGGTTTACTCTTTGGGTCACCAATCCATACTGCTTCTGTTTTATTTTGATTCAAAACTGCTCCAGATACTTTCTCATAATTTAAAAAGTGATCATTGATTCTATCTAATTCTCTTTGGTTTTTTATGAACAAAGTTATGTCATCTGCGTAAGCTGATATTATACATCTGTTCATTTGATTGTTAACCTGAACCCCTGATAACATTTGATCTTTTTTAATTTTGAACAACAGAGGGCTAATCGCTATCACATATAAAGCTGCACTTAGTGGACATCCTTGCTTAACTCCCGTGTATATATCAAAACTTTCAGTCAGGTTCCCATTCACATTTACTCTTACTTTTGATTCTTTATATAACAGTTTAACCATATTTATAAATTCATCAGGAAACCCATACCATTGCAATACTCTCCACAGATAGTCTCTTAATAGAAAGTCGAATGCTCTTTTTTGGTCCAATGCAATCATAAAAAACCCAGGTACATTAAGGCCTTTGCATGTAATAATTTCTCTAATAATACATAAGTTATCCCACATGTTTCTCCCTTTAATTGCACATGTTTGCTCTTGTTCGATAATAGAATTTAAAATTACCTGCAACCTGTTCATTAAAATTTTTGCAAAGATTTTATATTCCACATTCATTAGAGTTATTTGTCTCCAATTACTTAAATCATATTCATCACCTTTTTTAAAGATTAATGTTACTATACCTTCATAAAAACTATCGTACATGTCCATTGTTTCTATTCCATGGTTAAAAACTGATGTAAGTAAATCAGACAAATCATCAGACAATAACAAATAAAATTCAGCAGGAAAACCGTCGGAACCTGGAGATTTTCCTTTGTTTAACGAAGCGATAGCTTTACTAACTTCTTCTTTGGTGATTTTCCCAACAATTTCCTTAAAACTTACATTTATACCTTGGATCGTTTCTCCTAAGAAATTATTTACATCACTCTCATTAGTGCTTGTTTTTTTATACATTTCTTTAAATGATTTAACAATTTCATCAGCTATTTCTTTTCCATTGGTTACTATTGAGTTATTTCCTGTCCGTATTCCTTTAACATTTTTTGTTTCTTTACGTTCTTTATATTTCTTAATAAGATTATGTATATTACAATCAGTATTCTCAGGCCCTTCATAGCCACACATTACTTTTAAGCTGTTGCGGTAATCGCAGTTCAGTTTATCCATTTTTTCTTTAAGTTCATCTATTTCTGTTAAATCTTGTGGCGTTTTATTCATTTTTGTTTTGTTCTTTATATAATTTGTAAGTAATTCATCATATGTCTGGTTTCTTTTTTGATTTAGTTCTTTACATTTCCTAATCAGCATATTTTTAAGCCTATTTTTTAAGATTTGCCACAATTCAAAATACGATTTAGAGATAACATCTAGATCTTTACATATATTTACCTCCTTTTTTAATTCATCTACGAGTGGTTCATTTTTCAGGCATTTCAAATTTAATTTCCAATAGTTTTTTCTAATTTTTGCATTTAAAAGAATTTTACAATTTACGGCTAAATGATCTGAATTTATTATCAATTCTGTTTTATATTGTTCAACTTTTATTTGGTTTGATACATATACTCTGTCTATTCTCGTTTTTGCCTTGTTATCAAATCTTGTGAAACCCGATTTATGAGGGTGTAAAGCCCTAAAAACATCTTTCATTCCACATTCATCACATATTTCTTTTAATACTTTTGCTGCTCTGGTTAGCTTAAAAGGTAATCCATCAACTCTGTCTTCTTTATCTGTTATGACATTGAAGTCTCCCGCTAAGATAATGTTATGACTGCAAAGCAACAATTCTCTCATTTTTTGAAATAGCTGTATTTTTTTAAAACTGTCTTGTGCTGTGTATATATTTATTAACCTAATTTTTTGATTTTCTAAAATGCAATCTATCACTAAAAGTCGACCTGGTATTAAATCTCTTCTCTTAATAATATTTATCTGTTTTGTTTTAAAAAATATTCCAATACCATCCGCTGAATCATCGCCTATAGAGATTACAGATTCACCTATGTTCCATGTTTGCTGTACGTTTTTTATGTCATCATGAGTTTTTAATCTTAATTCCTGGAGAAATAAAATATCTGCCTTTAACCGTTTTAGCTTATCTAATTTTTCCGTTCTATTTTTTTCCGTTTGTATTCCTCTTACATTATAAGTTATAACATTAATCCCCCCAAACATTAAATAAGTGGGTGTACATCTCACTTATCTTTTGGTCTCTTGGTTGTTGTCTCTGTTGGGGATCTTATACGTTTTCCAGTTTTGATCTCAGGTTGTTGAGTGTTCGATCTTCTCTCCAAGTTCGGTGATTTGTCCGTGTTGGTTTCAGTATTTGTTTCCATATCCTCCGTTTTTTCATTAGTTCTCTTTAATTGTTCTGTTGTAGTTGTTTGTTCGATGTTATCCGCTTGTCTTTGTGCCGGTGTAATGTCGATATCCGTCGCCTCACTGCTTTCGCTGTCGCTGTCGTCTTCCTCATCACTGCTCTCCGCTTCATCGCTGCTTGTTGAACCAGATGACTCTTCCTCACTGCTGTTGGATTCTTTATTCGCTTGTTCTTGTTGTGGCTGGTCGTTGTTGTCAGGTTTATCACAGGCTGGATCTTTTGTTTCAGGTGTAGTTTGTTCTGGAGCTTGTAGATTTGGTTGTGCTTGTCTTCTTTCCTTCTTTAAAAGGTTACTGAAAGATTTAGGACACGTGAAATACGAGTGACCGCTTTGTCCACACAGTCCACACTGTTCCACATCTACACAATCTTTAGCTTTGTGTCCAAACTGTCCACATTTCCAACATTTGGTCTTATCACAGTCCTTTACTTGATGTTGAGCGGAGTTACATATGTAGCATCGTTGAATTTGTCCAGGGTATGAAATCTTTCCTACATAAGGACCCATAGCTATAGTGTTGGGCAATTGCTGGATCTCTCCATTCTCGTTCGTTCTTAGCTTGACTTTATATCTTCTTACTCCATACCATATTCCGAACTGATCCACTGGCTTATCCGGAGGTTGTAGAATCTCACAGTATCTTCTGATATAGCAATTTACGTCTTCATCGGCGATTCGTCCAGTCCAGAACTTGATGATAATATGGACAATATCTTGGGGAGCTGAACTTGTGATATTCCAGTTTTTCCAAAAGCCTTCCCCAATCCAAGCATTGAATAGCTGGCAAAACATTTTCAACATATGCTCTGTGTAGAAAACCAGCTCATATTCTCTTTGATTTTGTAAAGTGATAAAAGAGTAAATGTCTTTAGCTTCTATCCACTCAGAACGTATGAGATGTGCTCCAACTGTGCTACGATTCGGTACTTCCCCTTCCCCAACAAATTTCAACCTTACCCAGTGTCTTCCGACCTGGGTAGGTTGGGCCCCAATTGGGGCCATGTTTGTTGGGGAGACTCCAATAAGTAGGACCTAAAGGTACACTACTTATACAAAGGAAAAATAAGATTCTAGAAAAGGACTTCCAAACGTATTATGTTATAGTAGTTATCACTGTACACGAACTGGTTCGGGCATGATGCTGCTGTTTGCTCTAGAACAAACTGCAAGTGAATGTAGACGCTCTACACGCCCGCTTTATTAACCCTGCATGCTGAGTAAGCCAAGTTGAAACACGTAACTCTGATTGGTCCAAGGTCCTGGGTTTCTATTGGACAGACAACAAACCGTTCCACGCCCCCTTCTGCCCCATTCACTAGAATCTGTTCTTTGTTGTCTGTTCCCGCTTAATCTGAGGTCGATACATGTTTTAAAACCGAATATAAAAGAATCAATAGCAATATTTTATTAAATGTGATAGATAGATTAGATAGATTAGATTAGACAGACAGACAGACAAGATAGATAGATTAGATAGATATCGTGTTAATGATTGTAGTGTAATCTACAGTAGGCTGTACATTGGTAGTATGCAAACACTCCGTATGAAGGCTAAACGAGAGATCTGATAGTAAACGTAAAATTACTAATGATAATTCAAAGCTTTTAGGGCTACACAAGTGAACTGAAAAAAAAATGCATCAGTGAATGTGTTATTTGTACTTATAATGATGCTTTCAAGCTTTTGGAGCTAAACGAGCATCAGTGAACGTACTACTACTAACAATATTAATAATAAAAAAGAAGCACTTTCTCTTTTGTAGAAAATATGGGTGGCTCTTAAAAGAGCCGTTGTGTTAGCGTGGAGATCTGAACGTTTAACCCCCGAATCCGTACAGGGTGCGTCCCTGGCGTTTCAGAGCGTACACCACGTCCATTGCGGTGACGGTCTTTCTCTTGGCGTGCTCGGTGTAGGTGACGGCATCACGGATGACGTTCTCAAGGAAAACCTTGAGCACACCGCGGGTCTCCTCGTAGATCAAGCCGGAAATACGCTTCACACCGCCACGGCGAGCCAAACGGCGGATGGCGGGTTTAGTAATACCCTGGATGTTATCACGGAGAACTTTGCGGTGACGCTTAGCGCCTCCTTTTCCAAGACCTTTGCCGCCCTTTCTTAATATTTTATTTAAACTTCATCAGAGTACATGGAAATTACATTACATTATCAAGACAATCATTTACAATTTTAAAATCTTCCACAATTCAGAGTCCTTAAATAAAACATTCATTGTTCTTATTTTTTTCAGTTCAGTTCTTATATTTTTATAAACATTCTCTGCTGAAACAAACTGTTGGTCAATAGTCATTCTGCATCTTGTTTTCCATAATTTAGACTTCACAATACACAGTACTAACCACAGGAAGTTATGTTTATCTTTAGGCATGATTTCATCAAAAATACCGAAACAGACGGACTTCATATGAATTTTAATCTCAAGACCTAAATTTTCCATTTTGCTCCATACTTCTTGGGAACGATAACACTCTAGAATAAAATGTTCTAAAGTTTCCTCTGTCTGGCATTTTGGCATAGGGCACATGTTTGTCTTCACAAAACAACTCCACTTCACTACAGATCTCACTGGAAGTCTCCTCACTGCTACCAACCATGTAATATCCCTTAACTTCTCAGATATTTTTTTACATAAGATATTATTTACACATTCTTTCTTTTCTTCCTCTCTAAGGCCTCTAAAATCCATTATATTACAATATTTCAAGTCTACTATTAGTTTGTAAATCTTTTTATTAGAATCTTTAATCCAATCTATATTCAAAACATTAAATTTATTTATAAAATCACCATAAATTAATTTATAATAAGGAACTAAAGCTCTAGAGCGGCCTTTTTTCTGTTTCCAATTTGTGATGTTTCCAATCCAATCAGCTTGTCTGTAAATGCCATTTGCAATAATTTTACATACAAAATTTTTGTTTTAATGGAAAGATCAATTGCTCCTAGACCACCCATTTTTTTCTGTTTATATAAAAGTTCACGCTTAGTTACTTCACGTGTTGAATTCCAAATAAAATTACAACATAATTTATTCATATTTTTAAGCCATTTATCTGTGGGAGGGAAAATACAGGATAAAAATATTATTTTTGATAAGATAAAGGTCTTAACCATATTTATTCTTGTTTTATAACTTAAATTACAATTTTTCCATTTACTAAATTCTTCTTTAATAATTTGTTCTTTTTCTTTCCAGTTATAATCTACACAGCCATTGTTATCAAAATATATACCTAGGACTTTAAGATGTTCAGTCTCAGGTACATCAATTGGAAATTTTTTATTAATGTCTTCAATCCACACACATTCTGATTTTAAAGCATTTAGGGTGGCTCCTGACATTTTCTCATATAAGGAGAAATGTTCATAAATAATGTCTAAATCTTTTCTTGTTTTAATGAACACAGTAATATCATCAGCATATGCAGAAATTATAAATTGGTTGTCACCTAATCTAACTCCTTGTAGTCGTTTATCATTTCGAATTTTAGTAATTAATGGACTTAAGCCAAGAACATATAGGGCAGCACTGAGGGGACAACCTTGTTTAACACCTCTCATAACTTGAAAACATTCTGTCAAATTACCATTAACATTAATCTGCACATTAGATTTTATATACATACACTTAATCATGTTATTCAAATTATCAGAAAAATTATACATTTTCAAAACTTCCCATAAATATTCTCTTGATACAAAATCAAAGGCTTTCTTCTGGTCCAAAGTGACCATATAAAAACTTTCACCACTCTCAAACACCAATTCCCTCGAAATATTTAAATTATCCCACATTAGTCTTCCTTTGATAGCACAGGTTTGTTCTTTAATTATTATTGAATCTAATACATCTTCTAACCTATTCATTATTATTTTGGCAAAAATTTTATAATCGATGTTCATTAAGGTTAAGTGTCTCCAATTATTAATATCATTTATATCTCCCTTCTTATACAATAAAGATAAAACACCATCATAAAAAGTGTCATGCATATAACCTCTTTTTACACCTAAATTAAACACCCGTGTTAATAAATTTGAAAAAACAAGAATATCAAAGTGATAAAATTCAGATGGCAAACCATCTTTACCAGGAGATTTTTTAAGATTCAGTTGTTTAATAGCAGACACCACTTCACATTCTTTAATACTTTCGCCTAAATAGTCATAGTTTGTATTATGTTTAAAGTCTAAGAAGGATTTTAAAGATTTTTTATCAATTTCAATTTCCTTATACATATCTTCACACAAATCTTTAATAGTATTCATTATCTCTTTAGCATCTGTAACTACTGTACCATTTTTATCTTTGATAGAACTAATGTAAGCCTTTTGTCTTTTTTGGAAATATAAATGAGTCACTTGAGATGAATTTAAAGTTTCATCAGAATTATATCCTATTTGAATTTGCAATTTTGTCAAGGACTCATTATTTAAGGTATCTATTTATTTTCTTAAATCTGATAATTCATTATCTTCATAGTCCGTTAAAAAACTTTTTTGTTTTAAATTAATGTATTTTTTCATAATATAGTTATACCTTTTATTTTTCTCCTGATTTACCATTTTACTTCCGTGTTTTAAAAAATATTTGATCTGAGTTTTTAGAATTTCCCACAATTTACAATCATTTTTTATAAATATATTTAAAGACATGATTCTAAACAACTCTTCTTTTAATCCCATGATTACTTCTGGATGCTTTAAAATATTTATATTTAGTTTCCAATAATTTTTACTAATCTCTTTTTTAAAATCAATCTTGGATATCACTGTCAAATGATCGGATTCAATAATTAATTTTGTCTTATAAGATTTTACTTGAAAATTTTTATTAACATAAATTCTATCAATTCTAGTTTGACATGAGCTATCAGATCTAGTAAAGTCAATTCGATCAGGACAAATTATTCTAAAAGTGTCTTGCATACAATACTCTTCCATAATTTGTTTTAAAACTTTTCCTTCCCTACTTAATTTAAATGGTTTATTTGAAATTCTATCTTTTTCATCGGTAATTGTGTTAAAATCACCACACACTATAATATAAAACCCTACACATAATAATGCTTTAACTTTATTAAAAAGTTGGATTTTCTTACTTTTGTCTTGAGCCGTGTATATATTTATTACTCTGATTTTTTTATCAAACCAAAACACATCAATAAACATTAATCTGCCTAGAATAATTTCACGTAATTGAATAACTTTTACGTTTTCTTTATAAAACATAATTCCGATACCGTCAGCTTTACTTTCCCCGATTGAAAGGAAACTCTTATTTTTAAACCACAAACTTTGTACATCTTTAACATCATTTACATTTGAAAGCCGAGTTTCTTGCACACATAAAATATCAAAATTTTCCCTTAACAATAATTGTATCTTTTTAAATCTATTAGAAGCTGACTGAATTCCTCTTACATTACAAGAAGCAACCAATAAACTATTAAAGGACATTTAGAAAGATCATTTTTGAATTTTCTTTTTAACCTTTTTAGTAACTAAAACTTCATTACCTTCAGTCTCTTCTGAATAATTCCATTTCCGTTTGTCGTTGCTGTCTGTCAGGTGTTCAGAAGTCTTTGTTCCTGTGCTTGTGTGCTCCATACTTCGACCCTTCTTGTTTCGGTGAAGTTCCTCTTTTCGCATATGAGGATTTAATGAAGAACTGCGTTTCTCTTTCAGTTCCTTGGAAGCAGACGTGTTGTCCTGGCGTATATCCTCAGTTCCTTCATTAGAGATAAGTGAGATTTCTAAAGCAATGTTGCACGACTCCGATGCTGAACCTTTAGTTGACTCCTCTCCAGACTCAGTTGTAGATGAATCGTCACTGCTGGATGAACCACTGCTGCTGTCCTCTGTTGATGATGTTTCACTGCTGTCGTTATTACCAGTTTGCTTTAAATCTTCAACATTTTTACATTCTGTAACAGTCCCATTTTCCTCCAAAGTTGTATTAATAAAAAGGCTTTCAGTTTGATCCATTTCATTTTGTTGTTTATCCTTTGTCTGTGATAATTCAGGTTCATTACTAGAATTGGCTTCAGGTGGAATATTTTTTTCCCCAGCCTCAGTCGTTGATAACGGTTGTACACTTTCAAAAAGGTTTTCCTTTACTTCTGTGCCAAAGCTTGTCTTAGAACGGTTAGCATAAGAGTTAGGGCACATAAAGAAAGTGTGACCCACAGTTCCACATAAATTACAAATTGCAGAGTTGTTACAATCTTTAGCTTTATGTCCAAAACTGCTACATTGCCAACATTTCACCTCCTTACATTCTTTAGCAATGTGATCAGTCGCTTGACATGTATAACATCTGGAAATTTGGCCTTGGTAGATAATTTTCCCATTGTACGGACCCAGTGAGGTGTTGTTTGGAATCCCTATGTCTTGGTTGTTGAGGTCTTTCTTAATTCTCACTTGATATTTCCTAATCCCATACCAAATGCCGAACCGATCCACAGGCTTAATGGCTGGTTTTACAATGTTACAGAAGCGACGTAAATACAGCTCCACATCTTCATCTGGAATTCTTCCTGTCCAAAATTTCACAATCACTGTTTTTATGTCAAACTGCAAAGGTGAGAATATTTCGAAATCTCTCCATTGTTCTTTGTTTGAATTGTAAATGTCCATGAAAACTCGTAATGATTTTTCGTTACGAAAACAAAGTTCAAAGTCTTTCCGGTTCGGAAGGCTGATGAAGGAGAAAATGTCTTCCCCACTCACCCACTGGGACATAAAAAGCTTTTCTGCCACCTCATCTCTGCTTGGAGCAGATCCAGATCCTATGAAGGAGATTTTCGCCCAGTATTTGAGAAAACGGTTATTATATGACTCTCGAAAAGACATACTGGAAGCCATACTTTCAAATGTTTGTACTTAGCGGCCGCAAACACCGTAAGGTGCTGCGGCCAAAACTTTCACGTGTTTGAAGAGGATTACTGATCAAAGCCGCCTTTTCCTCTTCCGGACATCTTTACTGCTCTCGTCGAGATGAAGCGAGTTAATGCAGGACAAGCGCTCACAGCGAGCCTGTTATTTCCCTCTACCGGACCTAGTTGAAGACAATGAGGCGGAGTTAAGCAGCGACTGCCCACTGTGACCGCAGCTGCTCGGAGTAGATCTCATGTAAAGCGCGTAACTTAGAACCTCCACTGTTTTTACACCACAGTAAATCGGTCCACAATCGATGTGATGTATTCCACATGACATATTTTTCTGTAACTAATGTTTAATGTTAAGAATTTTTTTCTAAACATGTTGTGCCAGAACAAAGAAAGACAAACAAAGAAACAATCCTAAACCCTATTACAATTTACTATAATCGCCATGTTTGTCGCATTTTTTAAAAATTGTACAATTAGCCAGTGATGACAGTACAATGACAGTGTAGCCAAAAAAAAAAAACATATTAGGAATATGGAAAGACAGTGTGGGAGAATACAGCAGTGTATAATCAAAAATTCATTTTAGTTCAAATCAGTACAGTTGTAGGGAATATTGAATTTGAAACAAACAAATAGCTTTAGAAACCTTTCAGTGCTTGTGAAAGTAGCATTAGAGACACGTTATGATAAAAACAAAGATCTAAAACACCTGCAGCAGTGTAGGAGGAGGTGTAGGGTAAATAGAACATGAGGGTAAAATTGTGTTGGAATGTGTAATATATAAATGGACAACGACAGTGTTTGTACATTATACAGTCTGAGCAGTTGAGGGTTAAGAGCCTTGCTCAAGGGCCCAACAGTGATAACCTAGCAGTGGTGGGGCTTGAACCAGTGACCCTCTGGTCACTGGCCTAGTACCTTAACCACTAGGCTACAGCTGGCCCTGGATATGTGTCATATGGACTGCTAGAGCCATAGATGTTTCACTGTATTGTGAGAAATGGGACGTTATAAGTCATATTCTGCTAAAGCATAACGTTTCATAAACATATTTCAAAGTCAGACACATCTTGATTAAAGTGAAAGTGGTCAAAGCTGTGTATCAATAAAATCCAAATAAGTGAAAGAAGACATTTTATGTTTCAGTGTTAGCTGTGTTAAAGCCATTTCTGAGTTTTAAAAAGAATTATTTAAAAAAAAATAGACTTGAATCTGTTGTGTAAGTGTAGGAGCCATGTGTTGTTTTAGAAATGTGTCAGTGTATGTGAACTCAAATTAGGTAATTAATTTATTGCTTTTCTTTTTTTATGGGGGGGGTGGTGGTGGACTGTTTTTTTTTATTTCCCTCTCAGTTTATGATTTAGGTGTGTGCGAGTGTATACAGCTTCACTGTTCGCGAACAGAACTGTGAGTGCAATAGATATAAACTGCAATTTCTTAACAAGACATGGGCGTCTTTTTATTTACTGAGGTCTGAAGTAAAACCGATTAAGATTTACAATTTAAATCCCCATTACGGTACTAAACACCGTGAAATACAAGAATGTGAACAATGCACAACATTCAGATGTGAATCTTTGCTAGCTCAAATACAAAAGCAACAAGGTCTTTTTATAGCGCTTTATGTACTTTTTGGATATCACAAAGCTGGTCTTGACTGCTTCAACGGACTGAAAAACAGCAAATGAATTAATTAAGTTCCAAAAGTTATAGAAATAAGATTTTGTGTATTGTTAATGTGAAAACCTACACTTTTAAGCCCCCCTTTTGTCGTGAAAGTAAATTAAATAGTGAAATGATGTTGATGTTTTTACTCTGCCTCCTTCTAATTGTCATTGCCTGATAGTAAAAATAGGATTATTATTATTATTATTACATGTTGGGGATATCCTAATTTGGGTTAGATACATGTTGGAATTTTCCTAATTAGGTTTAAAAACCTGTTAGGGTTATCATAGTTTAGGTTAGAAATAACTTGGGGTTATCCTAATTAGGGTTAGAAACATTTTGGGGTTATCGAAGTTTGGGTTTGAAGGAGGTTGGGCTTAAATTGAGCTCAACAGATATCATCTGTGCTGCCTAGGAACACAAGGTGCACCTGGAGCTGAGGAACCACACCTGGATTCCTTCAGATCAGGTATGAGTGCCAATGAGTGCCAGCCTGAGTGTGAGTGCCAGCCGGAGAACCTGCAAACGGTGACAAAAACCCGTCAGAAATGGGAGTCGGTGCTGCAGGACTCAGAGATCAAAGGTTAAAGTTACACACACACAGTGGCGGCTCAAACACATGAATTACCAAATTAGAAAAGGCATCATTGTGAATACGGTTGTTTTATTACCATTATTACAATAACCAGTCTTATGGTTAACATTCAATATTCTGCTCATTCCTTATGCCTTCATCCAGCGTGTTTACATTCTACCAATGTACAGCCATACTGTAGATTACACTACAATCAGTTAATACGATCTCTGTGTAAAATACAGACTGTACACCATGCAACACCAACGCCACTAAATCCTCCTAACAATTTTTTATATTACATAAAAATATACATACATAAAAGAAAACACACACATAAACACACAGATTTAGTTCGTGTTTTCACATTTTGTTGGAAGATGGATGAAACGCTCCACTAACCGTCTATTGGTTCTCCATAACATTATAATTACAGTTACTACTACTACCATCACCAATAATACTATTATTACAACAACTATAATAGAAATAAAATCATTATTATGAGTAATTATGATTATTTACACTTAATATTTTACAGTGTGTGTTCCTAATTACCCTGTGTTGAGTACCTAGAATAGTATTTTATTATTGATATATTATTCTGAATAATAATTACTGATTATTAATCTTCTTCTTTTTTGCATTAGTAGCGTAATATTTTAACCACTACTGCAATTTACCGCTCACTCTTCTTTACCGTCATGTTTTTGTTCTGTTACTCTACTACTCATAACGACTATATTACTCTTACTAACTCAATGCTTTATGGAACCCCATAAACATAAACCACTATAAACATTATTAATCATGTGTTATAAGACACCATCTGCCAATGTTTAATCAGCTGTACTTATGTAACCTTGTTTATAATTGTTGTAAGAACATGTAAAGTACATTTCTACACACAAAAACAACCAGTTTTTCCTAATATTTATAACTGAAAAATATAACTAAATTATAACTCGGAACATGCACAAACAATGGAATGATAAAAAAATTATGTTATGAAAAATGCCCATTTCAGTGGAAGTATGTAAGTGGCTCTTAAAAGAGCCTTTGGGGATAACTGGATGGAGTGGGTTCGTTTAAGCACGCTCTCCGCGAATACGGCGGGCCAGCTGGATGTCCTTAGGCATGATGGTCACCCTCTTGGCATGGATGGCGCACAGGTTGGTGTCCTCGAACAGACCGACCAGGTAAGCCTCACTGGCCTCCTGCAGAGCCATGACGGCAGAACTCTGGAAGCGCAGATCGGTCTTAAAGTCCTGAGCGATCTCTCTAACCAGGCGCTGGAAGGGCAGCTTGCGGATGAGCAGCTCAGTGGACTTCTGATAACGGCGGATTTCACGCAGAGCCACGGTACCTGGCCTGTAACGGTGAGGTTTCTTCACACCGCCAGTAGCCGGGGCGCTCTTGCGGGCAGCCTTAGTGGCGAGCTGCTTCCTCGGCGCTTTACCACCGGTGGATTTACGAGCGGTCTGCTTGGTTCTTGCCATCGCGTCTGGAACTCTACACTTCACCAACTGTAGGACAGAATATGTTAGCCCGCCCAACACGCTCTATTTAAGCATTAGAGCCGCTCCGCGCTCATTGGGCGTCTTGATTACGCTCTTTTCTCATTGGACGATCGTGCTTACGTCATATGTCGCTGATTGGTCGGCGTTCTGCCACTGCCTCGTTTAAAAAAAACAGTATTTCCTCTATGCTGTTGGCGGGATTTATAATACTTTTCTTGGTTTCTTTGTGCTTTTAGAACACAGCTTACAATCGCATTTAAAGTATATACCTTTTAAAAAAATATATTATTGATTATTTCGTTCATTTTCCTTATTATTATTAGCATTATTCTTATTTTTGTTCCATGTGCATTACACAAACACGTTTGTTTCACCACTTTTAATCGTCTATATTGTTGGTTTTGCTACTGCAAGTGATCTATAACTTGGCTAATGTATACATATATAGTGATATACGTAAAGATAGATAAATGGGGAAAAAATAAGTCATACATATCGATTTGTTAATTTTACCATGTAATAAATCATGTGGTTTATGCCGTGTGAGTCTATGAAACGATATTACATTTGTTTACACATTATCTGGGGAATTGCACTTTTTCTGTGGAAATGGGTGGCTCTTAAAAGAGCCTTTTGGTTAGAACAGGAGAACGACTTTACTTGGCCTTGGCTGCTTTCTCGGTCTTCTTGGGCAACAGAACAGCCTGGATGTTAGGCAGCACACCGCCCTGAGCGATGGTTACACCTCCAAGCAGTCTGTTCAGCTCCTCGTCGTTACGCACGGCCAACTGCAGATGACGAGGGATGATACGAGACTTCTTGTTATCTCTGGCGGCGTTACCAGCCAACTCGAGGATCTCAGCGGTCAGATACTCCAGCACAGCAGCCAAGTAGACAGGAGCACCAGCTCCCACACGGTGGGCGTAATTACCCTTACGTAGCAGTCTGTGAACACGGCCCACGGGGAACTGAAGTCCGGCACGGGATGAACGAGTCTTGGCCTTAGCTCTAGTCTTACCACCGGTTTTCCCTCGGCCACTCATTTTGATAATCAGATGCGTTCGTCGAACAAAACTGAAGTAAACTAGAAGAGAGCTGGAAACGGTATGATATAGGCAAACTGGCTCTCTCCTATTGGCTTAGAGCGAAGGCACAGCTGAGCCAATCATAAACGCGCCGTCATGTCTCAGGGAAACACATACACGCCCCCTCACATACTGCCCCCCCCTCCTCCCCTCTCTTCTCCTCCGTTCTCCCGCCCGTGTAATGTATGATACAGAAAAGCTTCTCTTAAGCATCAATTACTTTATATTATGTTACAATAACATTTACACTAACAATTACATTATGTAAGGTGCTCATATACGTGAGTGCACATACATACACACATTTATACGGACAGTTTTATGGGGATGTGTAACAAAATTATTACACATAAAACGGGACCAGTTATACTTAGTGTTTTTAACTCCTTGCTTATTACACTCTCCAGAAAATATGGATGCATGTATGAATAGTTGTATGTTCGCATGCATGCTTATATGTATGTATGTGTTTAGGAAACGCGACTCTTTATGGGAGGATATAGGTGGCTCTTAAAAGAGCCGTTTTAAGAAAACGAAGGTAATAAAACAGGAACAAGTTTACTTCTTCTTGGGTGCAGCTTTTTTGGCCTTGGCCGCTTTGGGCTTAGCGGTCTTGGGTTTGGCTGCCTTGGCTTTTTTAGGACTCTTGGCTGCCTTCTTGGGGGTCGCCGGCTTCTTAGGGCTCTTGGTGGTTTTCTTAGCGGCAGCAGCGGGTTTCTTGGCCTTCTTGGGGGACTTCTTAGCGGCAGCAGCGGGTTTCTTGACCTTCTTGGGGGACTTCTTAGCTGCGGGCTTCATGGCTGTTACCTTCTTGGGCTTCTTTGCAGCGGCGGGTTTCTTTGCGGCCTTTTTCACTTTAGGAGCGGCGGCTGTTTTGGCCGCGGGCTTCTTCGCCTCGGTCTGCTTCTTGTTGAGCTTGAAAGATCCTGAGGCGCCGGTGCCCTTGGTCTGCACCAGGGTGCCCTTGGTCACCAGGCTTTTGACGGCGAGTTTGACGCGGGAGTTGTTCTTCTCCACGTCGTATCCACCTGCAGACAGAGCTTTCTTCAGGGCGGCCAGGGACACGCCGCTCCTCTCCTTGGAAGCGGAAACAGCTTTGACGATCAGCTCGCCGACGCTGGGACCCGCTTTCTTGGGTTTGGCCGCGGTCTTCTTTTTAGGAGCCTTGGCGGGGGCCGAGCTGGCCGGTGCTGGAGCTTCTTCTACCATCGTTGTTGGAGCTGAAACGGCGCTAAGAAAGAGCGAGTGAAGCGCTGTGCTCTGTTGTACAGAGATTCCTCCCTCTTACGAGAGGGGGCGGGGCTTTATAGCACACATGAGAACTGTGTAGACTCAACTCGGCCAGCGCAGCGTCTGTGTGCTTCCGTGACACATGCGCACTTGTGTTTTCTCATGGCAAATAATGATTAAAATACAAGTCCTGATATAAAATACGAGGTAATAAAGTGCACGTCGGCCGAACATAAGCTCTCTCGTTCATGTAAAAGCCCGCAAAGGGAACCTAACGATGCTCTGTTTCCTTGTGTTCTGCTAAAACAGCACACCGCTCCTGATGCGTAAAGCGACGCAGCGCACATTTCACATCTTATTACACGTAAAAATATGCTGAGGAAACCCGATCTTCTTGTAGACACAGACTGAAAAGAGCAAACCAGACCTTGGTGTTTTCCACATGTATTTATAAGCGGATGTGAGCTTCATTTTCTACTAGAAATATAGACTGTTTAGTGCGAAGTAAAACACAAATTATTAAACAAGTCACCTGAAAACTACAGTTACAGCATACAAGCTAAAATGTTTCCTTTACCAGAATAAAGTAAATCGGATGATGAATTTTGGAAGAGTTGTGCTTTACCCTAAATATATCCACCACTACCAGCTTTAATGCTAATAACAATAAGCAATGTTGCTAACGATTCGATTTAGAGAACCGATTATTCCGAACCGATTCTGCACTTCCGAACCGACTGCATTAGGGCCTCTTAAGCACTAATGAATCAATCGATTCAGTTTTTCGATTCGTTTAAACGGATGATTTAAACGAACCGATTCAGTAAAACGAACTGAGCTAAACTAAGCTAAAAAAATGTTAAAATGATTAAAATTCGCTTCTCATAATGAGATTTAACTTAAATAATGATACTACATAATCACATAGTCCCAATAGATCAGTTAAGTAAGTTACCTTGAGAACACTGAAAACACAGAGGGTTGCTATGGTAACCTTATCCACGGTCATTCTGTTGTGGCGCCATTTTGACTAAACTAAAAGTCCAATTTACGGTTAGCCAGTTAGCTAACGATAAATAATACCAATAAAAAGAAAGACTAGTCATGTTTAACAGAAGATTTATTACTGAATAGGAACAGAAAATCTAACTTAGGTTTATATTAATGTAATTCAGTGCCTCCTTTTTTACTTAACTACGTCTATTGTAAGTTAAAACAGGTCACAGGGTTAAAACCTACTTTTTAAAGCTTTGCTTGACTTCATAAAACACACAACAAAACACTGATAAACATGAACTAAATAAAGATTAATAAAACATACTCAATACTAGACTATTCTGAAACCCCACTGCTTTTGCAACTTACCAATAAGGATGAGTCCTGCTCCTTTCCTTGCATGGTCCAAAAAGAGGGAATCAACCATGAAACACAGATATACTTGATAGGAGAAATGTGACTGGTTAACACATATTTTTATTTATTAATTTATTTTTAATCTTCCATGGGAAAAAAAAAATCTATGTTTCTAGTCAGAAATGCCATTATTTTGTCCAACAAATGTAATTAAAATTGAATAAATATATATTTTTAAACAGTGTATTTTATCACAGTTCTACACATAAATGTGTAGACTAACTATTGGAGTTACTTTACGTGTCTGTGTAAAAAGTGGCCAAAAATGACACAAAACATGTTACAGACCGCAGGACACAGTAGTTGTGTAGAAAAAATGACACATTACTTATTAGAGTGTAGTTTTACTGTCTCTTATATAATCAGTGAGATAAAAGCACCAAAGCTTTGAATCAGTCCCACACATTCCTGCTGGTTTAATACAAGCTCCGATACACTGAGTCCAGTGTTACAAAAGTGAAACAAGCTTCAAAGTCTCGGTATCAAATGTTCCATCCCTAATAAACAATGTTTTGTCCATTTTGTGTTAATTATTTCAGCCAGTTGGCAGCTTTTATTTTTCTTGTTGAATTCCTTAGATGTTTAGAGAAGCGGACAGTAGATAGAGATGAACAGGCCATGTCTAAATGTCTGCACAAACAATCTAAGGACTTCAAGACTACAAGAAAAACAAAAGCAGGTGAACTGGATAAAATGATTTCCACAAAATAGACAAAACATTGTTTAGCGTTACCATCACAAACTCCGTTCACTTTACCCCCGAGAAACAGTTTGATTGGCAGCAGGTAAGCAACAAGCACTTCCTGTGTATTGTACCTACCATTTTCTTCAGATCGGCTGTTTGTAAATGTGTCTCGGCATTGGTAAAAGTGTTTCAGCTCTTGTAAATTTGTTTTTGTTTTTTTGTAATTTTATTTTCTAAAATGTTAATTTGTTTTGCACTTCTCGGCCACCGTACAAGGTACTAAACTAATCAAAATACAATGTTTTTCCTGCCTCTCTCTCTACTGTTACCAGGAGAAAACAAAAAACAAACAACAAAAAAGGGCTTTACCCCCTACTCTGCTTTTAAGTTTGATTAAAATATTACATAACTAAGTTAAACTTTTAACTACCAGAGAAGATACACAACACGACATAAAAAACTTTGGCGGTTTGTCTGGTTGGTGGAGCAGGAGGGGAAGAGATGACTCCCGCTCAGCCAAAACAAAGTACATGCTCGGAGTTTCTCAGGAATGGAGTTCCAGAGTTTGGGACCAGATATACTAAAAGCCCTGTCACATAGAACAAAGCCTGAAAGGGGGGACAACAAGTACGTTTTTATCTGATGACCGAAGTAAACGAGTAGGTGAGTATGGATGAAGTAAATCAGTGAGATATGTAGGTGCTTGGCCATGCAAGGCTTTAAAAACCAACAAAAGAACCTTATATTGAATGTGGTATTGGATGGGTAGCCAGTGGAGCTGTTTAAGTGAAGGAGTTATGTGGTCACGTGATCTTGTATGTGTTAGGACCCTCGCGGCTGAATTTTGTACATGCTGTAGCCTCTTCAGCCCGGAGACAAGGAGCCCATAAAGAACAGTATTACAATAGTCCATTACAAGAGTTTCAGTTGAAGAGAATGAAATAAAGAAGCGCAGTCTAGAGATGTTCTTAAGGTGAAAATATCCAGTTTTAGCAACATTTTTTATGTGAAATTTAAAAGAAAGAGTGGAGTCTAGAATGACAGCAAGATTGCGGACCTGAGACAGGGAAGAATTGGTAAAATCTGGGAATTTTAACATATCATATTACTTTTTACAATTCTCCAAAGGTTCCACCAGAGGGAAGCAACACAATTTTTTTTTTTTTACCACGGTCAAAAGAAATCTGGTGGTCACAAATAAACATAAGGCCAAAATTACAGTGGTCTGTCTACCTGCATATGCTCATAACATAGCCGTTAAGCTGTATTTAATTAACCAGAGCTTTCATACGTATATGATTTAAGTATACACTCCATCTTTATCCTGACATTCTTTTCTTTGTTTTTTATTTCTGGTGGTCTCCTGCTGTTTTTAACTGGAAGCCTCGCCCTCAGTCACTCCACCCTATCACTCATTGGTTGCAGTGTAGAACAGGCTGCAACCAATCAGAAGCCACTTGTACTGCAAAAAGACAGAAAGAGAGAACAACCAAACACAAATATATGAAAACAGAAAAAAAAACGTGTCCCTCAGGCACGTAACAATATCATATCAGTATTTTTTTATTTTTCAATTCTCCAAAAGTGCCACAAGAGGGCGACATTACAAGATTTTTTTACCAGCTAGGTCACATGATCTCATTTTACCATAATATTATATAATAAAAAATTATATTAGTTTTTATAACAAATATCCAAAACTGATACAAGAGGGCGACATCTAAATTTTTTTTTGACTGACCACAAATAATCACAAGGCTAACATTACAGTGGTCTGTCTACCTGCATGTGCTCAAAACATAACCTTGTAGCTGTATTTACTTAACCAGTGCTTTAGAAGTATACTCTATCTTTGTCTTGACATTCTTTTCTTTCTTTTTTTTATTTGTGGCGGTCGTCTGCTGCTTTTTTACTAAAAGTCCCGCCCCCTGTCACTCCATCATAGCTCTCATTGAATGCAGTGGAGAAAACGCTGCAACCAATCAGCAGCCACTTGTACTGCAAAAATACAGAAAGACAGAAAGAGAGAACAACCAAACACAAATACTGTACATGAAAACAGACAAAAAAACCCTCAGGCATGTAACAATATTATCTCACAATTTGTTTTTTACAGTTCTCCAAAAGTGCCACAACAGGGCGACATTAAAAAGATTTGTTTTACCATGGTCACAAGAACTCATATTACCACATCATATTACTTTTTTGCAATTTTTTAAAAGTGCCACAACAGGGCGACATTAAAATGTTTTTTTTTTTTTTTACCCGTTCAGTCACATGAACTTATTTTACCATATCATGTTAATTTTTTTTTACAGTTTTCCAAAACTGCCACAAAGCAGCGACATTACAAGGATATTTTTACTATGGTTAAAAGACCTCATATTACCACATAATATTATATTATATTATATAATATAAATTATAACAACTTTTTTTGCAATTCTTCAAAAGTGCCACAAGAGGGTGACATTACAAGATTTTTTTTTCCATGGTCACATGATCTAAGTTTAAATATCATGTTAATTTGTTTTACAGTTTTTTAAAACACTGCCACAAAAGGGCGACATTACAATGATTTTTTGCTTTACCATGGTCAACAGACCTCAAATTACCATATCATATTAGCTTTTATAACAATTCTTTAAAAGTGCCACAAGAGGGCGACATTTCTTTCTTTTTCTTTTTTTTTTTTTTACCATGGTCACAAGAAAACTGGCCACAAATAATCACAAGGCTAAAATTACAGTGGTCTGTCTTCCTGCATGTACTCATAACATAACCTTGTAGCTGTATTTACTTAACCAGTGCTTTAAAAGTATAGACTCTATCTTTGTATTGACATCATTTTCTTTTTTTATTCGTGGCGGTCTCTTGCTGTTTTTTTTACTGGAAGCCCCGCCCCCAGTTACTCCACCATTTCTCTAATTGGATGCAGTGAAGAACAGGCTTAAACCAATAAGCAACCACTTGTACTGCTTATCCCCGGTCAGTCCATCATATCTCTGATTGGTTGCAGTGGAAAACAGGCTGCAACTAATCAGCAGCCACTTGTACTGCAAAAATACAGGAAGACAGAAACAGAGAACAACCAAACACAAAGACATGAAAACAAAAAAAACACGTGTCCCTCAGGCATGTAACAATATGAAATCACTATATTTTTTTTAATTCCCCAAAAGTTCCACAACAGGGCGACATTACAAAGATTTTTTTACCATGGTCACAAGATCTCATATTACCACATAATATTACTTTTTTGCAAATCTCCAAAAGTGCCACAAGAGGGCGACATTACAAGATTTTTTTATAACCAACTTGGTCATATGAACTCATTTTACCATATCATGTTAATTTTTCCAAAACTGTCTCCTGCTGTTTTTTTACTGGAAGCCTTGCACTCAGTCACTTCACCCTATCGCTCATTGGTTGCAGTGGAGAACAGGCTGCAACCAATAAGAAGCCACTTGTACTGCTGATGCTTAGTCATTCCACCATGCCTCTCATTGGATGCAGTGGAGAAAACGCTGCAACCAAAACAAACAACAACCAAACACAAATACATAAAAGAAAAAAAAACGTGTCCCTCAGGCATGTAACAATATCTTATCACTATTTTTTTATTTTGCAATTCTCCAAAAGCGCCACAAGAGGGCGACATTACAATATTTTTTAACAGCATGGTCACATGATCTCATTTCACTATAATATTATATAATAATGTATAATGTTAGTTTTTATAACAAATCTCCAAAAGTGATACAAGAGAGCGACATTTAAAAAAAATTTTTAACCATAGTCACATGAAAACTGGTGTCCACAAATAATCACAAGGCTAAAATTACAGTGGTCTGTCTACCTGCATGTGCTCATAACATCAGCAGACACTTGTACTGCAAAAAGACAGAAAGAGAGAACAACCAAACACTAATACATGCACGTAACAATATCATATCACTATTTATTTTTTTTATTCTCCAATGGTGCCACAACAGGGCGACAAAGATTTATTTAACATGATCACAAGATCCCATATTACCACATCATATTACTTTTTTTGCAATTCTCCAAAAGTGCCACAACAGGGCGACAAAGATTTATTTAACATGATCACAAGATCCCATATTACCACATCATATTACTTTTTTTGCAATTCTCCAAAACTGCCACAAGACAGCGACATTACAAGGATCTTTTTTTACCATGGTCAAAAGACCTCATATTACCACATCATATTACTTTTTTTGCAATGCTCAAAAAGTGCCACAAGAAGGCGACATTACAATTTCTTTTTTACCACGGTCACAAAAAAAAATGGCCACAAATAATCAATTAATAAAAGTAAACACTCTAGCTTTGCCTTTACATTTTCAGCATTTAGCAGACGCTTTTATCCAAAGCAACTTATATTTTGCAGTCTAAGCAATTGAGGGTTAAAGGCCTTGCTCAAGGGCCCAACGGTGGCAGCCTGGCAGTGATGAGGTTTGAACAATCAACCTTCTGCTTACTAGTCCAGTAGCTTAACTGCTAGGCTACAACTGCCCTTGACATTCTTTCCTTTTGTGTTTATACTGAAAGTCCCATCAGTCACTCCACCATGTCTCTAATTGGTTGCAGTAGTGAACAGGCTCGTAACAATATCATATCACTATTTTTTTTTTTACAATTCTTCAAAAGTGCCACAACAAGGCGACATTACAAAGATTTTTGTTTATTATGGTCACAAGATCTCATATTAACACATCATATTACTTTTTTGCAAATCTCCAAAAGTGCCACGAGAGGGCGACATTACAAGATTTTTTTATTTATTTTTTATCAACTTGGTCACATGAACTCATTTCACCATATCATGTTAATTTTTCAATGTGCAATTCCAAAACTGCCACAATAGGGCGACATTACAAAAATCTTTTTTTACCATGTTCACAAAACCTCATTTTACCATATTATATTAGTTTTTGTAACAATTCTCCAAAAATGCAACAAGAGGGCGACATCTCAATTGTTGTTTTTACCACAGTCACAAGAAATCTGGTGGCCACAAATAAACACAAGGCCAAAATAACAGTGGTCTGTCTACCTGCATGTGCTCATAACATACGTTGTAGCTGTATTTACTTAACCAGAGCTTTCAAAGTATACAGGTCGCCTGCTGCTTTTATATTGAAAGTCTCGTCCCCAGTAACTCCACCATGTCTTTAATTGTTTGCAGTAGTGAACAGGCTCGTAACAATATCATATCACTATTTTTTTTTTTTTTTTTGCAATTCTTCAAAAGTGCCACAACAGGGCGACATTACAAAGATTTTTGTTTACCAACATGGTCACATGATCTCATTTTACCACATCATATTACTTTTTAAAACAATTTTCCAAAAGTGCCAAAGAAGGGCGACATTTCAATTTCTTTGTACCATGGTCACAACAAAACTGGCCACAAATAATCAATTAATCAAATAATAAAAGTATACACTCTTGCTTTGTCTTTAAATTTTCATTTTCAGCATTCAGCAGATGCTTTTATCCAAAGCGACTTACATTTTGCAGTCTAAGCAATTGAGGGTTAAGGGCCTTGCTCAAGAGCCCAACGGTGGCAGCCTGGCAATGATGAGGTTTGAACCATCAACTGGTGCTTACTAGTCCAGTATCTTAACCGTTAAGCTACAACTGCCCTTGAGATTCTTTTCCTTTTTTTTTTTTTCATATTGAAAGTCCCGCCACCAGTCACTCCACCATGTCTCTAAATGGTTGCAGTAGAGAACAGGCTCGTAACAATATTATATCACTATTTTTTTTTGCAATTTTTCAAAAGTGCCTTAAGAGGGCGACATTAAAATATTTTTTTTACCAATTCAGTCACATGAACTCATTTTACCATGTCATGGTAATTTTTTTTTACAGATTTCCAAAACTGCCACAAGACGACGACGACATTACAAGGATCTTTTTTTTTTCACAAAACCTCATATTACCACATCATATTACTTTATTGCAATTCTCCAAAAGTGCCACAAGAGGGCGATATCTCAATTTTTCTTTTAACCACAGTCACAAGAAAACAGGCCACAAATAATCACAAGGCTAAAATTACAGTGGTCTGTCTACCTGCATGTGCTCATAACATAACCTTGTAGCTGTATTTACTCAACCAGTGCTTTAAAAGTATACACTCTGTCTTTGTCTTGTCTTTGTCTTTGGCTTAATTTATTTGCGTTGTGACTTTTTTTATTTGCGTTGTGACTAGTTTTATTTGTGTTGTGGCTTAATTTATTTGCATTGTGATTTTTTTAATTCGTGTTGTGGCTTAATTTATTTGCGTTGTGACTTTTTATTTGCGTTGTGACTTGTTTTATTTGTGTTGTGGCTTATATCTATCTATCTATCATCTATATTTTTAGCAATTCTCCAAAAGTGCCACAAGAGGGCGACATTACAAGATTTTTTTTTGTACCATGCTCACAAGAAAACTGGTGGCCACAAATAAACACAAAGCCAAAATTACAGTGGTCTGTCTACCTGCATGTGCTCTTAACATAGCCTGTAGCTGTATTTACTTAACCAGTGCTTTAAAGGTATACATTGTAATTGGTTGCAGTAGAGAACAGGCTGCAACCAATCAGCAGCCACTTGTACTGCTTATGTTTAGTCACTTCACCATCGGCCTTTCCCAAATCGTTCCCTCCTCACTAACACTCCACTACAGAGTCACACTCCATATGAAGTCACACTGTGCTGTGAAGGGAGCTTCCAATTAAGGAAAGGGTCTAAATTCAGGAGTGAAATCTGGGACGCCCTCTTTGCTTTCGAGTGGAATAAGGAAGCTGTCGTCACCATGGCTACAGATAGATGCTTTTCTCGCCTTGCCATCATGTCTTGCGCTCCGTTATCATTTCAGCATCTCCAAGCGGAAATACGAGCTTAGGAGACGCAAGAACCTGCTACTTTATAACTAGTATAAATGTATAGTTATGTTTTAATTCTCCAAAAAATGGTGTTACAGTTTTTCTCAATTGCTTTGGTGCATTTCTCTGATCAGAATTAAAATTCTCATAACTGTTAGTTCAGCCTCCACAAGATTTAGTCATTTGTGCACATCATAGTAGCAGTTTCTCATTCCTTCCAACAAATTACAAATGCTTTTGGACATGCATCAATTGCTTCCATACAATTCTCTGCAGTACTGTGTATGTTGTATGTTCCAATTCAGTTCCAATATGTACTGCAATATTGTTTACAGTTGTGCACAGCTCTACCCAAAGGGTGTTTCTTATGTTTGTTGTAAATAAGTTTGTACTTTGCTATAGCACAATGCTGTGAACAAATTAGAATTGCAAAGAGCATATGCAGTAAAAATGTGAAACATACATATTGAGTGTCTTGTACTCATTTACCTCACTAAATACAGTAATGTGCAACTTAACTGTAGATTTCAGATGGGTGTGCTAATAGTGTATAGTGCTGTCTTGAGCATTTTCAGGTAGTCACCATGATCTGACTTTTTTGCACTGGAAAACACAGAGTGAACTGTCATAATGAAAACATGACAAAGCCATTTGACTATCTTGTTCATAAACAATGGAGTCAGGACTTTTTTTTGATGACACTGACACTTTCATTGACATGAATACTTGCTTTTGAGGAATGAACTTTTCATTTTGAGCAAGTGACACGCTTTTGCAAGTTATCAACTAGGTTTTGCAGTTTGTACTAATTGTTTTGAGAAATGCACTTACTGTTGTGCAAATGTTAATAGTGATGTGAGAAATGCACCAAAGCCACTGAGAAATTTTTTTTAAATATGATAATAATGTTAGTGATGGTATTGTTGGGGTAAAATAATTTTGCCATTCATGAAGTTTAAGTTCACCGATCACATATTTCATTACTTTCTTTAAAAAGACTGAAGAAGACTAAATTTTCCCTAACACCTTATGAGGATAGTTTAATATAATATTTTACATTTGTAAGCTGTTTCCTCCATTCACCTTTCCTAGCTGCACTTCTGTGGAGTGTGGTGGTTGATTGTGCTCTTGTGTTCACTCGCTGTTGAAGGGTTTTACAGTTCACTTCCCCTCCGTCCTAATTACTTTGGAACAGCCCTTAATGTGGCGAGCACTCCACGTGAACGCGCAAACGGAGGTGGAGTGGAGAGACGGAGTGAGTAGGGAGCGGATTGGGATTGGGAGCATATCTGACATTGGTTGCAGTGGAGAACAGGCTGCAACCAATCAGCAGCCACTTGTACTGCAAAATGACAGAAAGAGAGAACAACCAAACACGACATTACAAGAATTTTTTACCAACATGGTCACATGTTTTCATTTTACCATTTCATGTTTGTTTTTTTTACAATTCTCCAAAAGTCTTCTAAGAGGGCGACATTAGAAATATTTTTTTCTATTATGGTCACAAGACATATACTATATTGCCTTAAGTATTCACTCACCTGCCTTCACACCTATATGAACTTGAGTGATGTATCATTCTTAATTCATAGGGTTTAAAATGATGTACCCTTAGCAGCTATAACAGCTTCAACTCTTCTAGGAAGGCTTTCCACAAGGTTTAGGAGTGTGTTTATGGGAATTTTGACCATTCTTTCAGAAGCGCATTTGTGAGGTCAGATACTGATGTTGGACGAGAAGGCCTGGCTCGCAGTCTCAGCTCTAATTCATCCCAAAGGTGTTCTATCGAGTTGAGGTCAGGACTCTGTGAAGACCAGTCGAGTTATTGCACACCAAACTCGCTCGTCCACGTCTTTATGCATTATCTCTGGTGCACAGTCATGTTGGAACAGGAAGGGACCATCACCAAACTGGGAACACAAAGTTGGGAGCATGAAATTGTCCACAATCTCTTGGTCTGCTGAAGCATTAAGATTTCCTTTCACTGGAACTAAGGGGCCGAGACCAACTCCTGAAAAACAACCCCACACCATGATCCCCCCCCCTCCACCACACTTTACACTCGGCACAATGCAGTCAGACGAGTACCGTTCTCCTGGCAACTGCCAAACCCAGACTCGTCCATCGGGTTGCCAGACAGAGAAGCGTGATTCATCACTCTAGAGAACACGTCTCCACTGCTCTAGAGTCCAGTGGCGGTGTGCTCTACACCACTGCATCCGACGTGTTGCATTATGCTTGGTGTTGTAAGGCTTGGATGCATTCCATGAAGCTCTACACACTGTTCTTGAGCTAATCTGAAGGCCACATGAAGTTTGGAGGTCTGTATTGATTGGCTCTGCAGAAAGTTGGCGACCTCTGCGCACTGTGCCTCAGCATCCGCTCTCTGTCATTTTACATGGACTAGCACTTTGTGGCTGAGTTGCTGTCATCCCCAATCGCTTCCACTTTGTTTTAATACCACCGACAGTCGATTGTGGAATATTTAGTAGCGAGGACATTTCACGACTGGACTTGTTGCACAGGTGGCATCTTATTACAGTACCATGCTGGAATTCACTGAGCTCCTGAGACCCATTCTTTCACTAATGTTTGTAGAAGCAGTCTGCATGCCTAGGTGCTTGATTTTATACACCTGTGGCCATGGAAGTGATTGGAACACCTGAATTCAATTATTTGGATGGGTGAGTTAATACGTTTGGCAATATAGTGTTTTAACATTCCAGATTACTTTTTTTTACAATTCTCCAAAAGTGCCAAAAGAGGGCAACATCACAAGATTTTTTTTACCCTTGTTAACAAGATCTCATATTGCCATATCATAACTAATTTTTAACAGTTCTTTAAAAGTGCCACAAGAAGGCAACATCACAATTTTTTCAACATGATCACAAGATCTCGTATTATATCATATTACTTTTTTTTTTTACAATTCTCCAAAAGTTCCACAAGAGGAGGTTTGCATGTTCTCCCTTTGTCTGCATGGTTTTCCTCCAGATGCTAAGTTTTTTTTCCCACAGTCCAAAGACATAAAAGTGCCACAAGAGGGCAACATCTCAAATATTTATTTTTTTTACCATGGTCACATGATCTCATATTACCATATCTGTTACATGTACATGGTTAGCCATGGTTTAAAGGTACAGTAATTGCTGGTACATAACTCAGTGAAGAGGTGTAAAAATAAGCAGAAAACCAGATTCATACCCAGCTAAATCAACTTCACTTAGCAGGTCTTTAAATGTTACAGGTTTTTACAAACAAAGTGTATTAATTAGAGAACACAAATGTACACACTGGAACTTAAAATCCAACAAAGCTCCCACTCACAAAGTGAACTGTAGACAGTGCCAAATAAAACAAATAAGAAAAACAGCTAAACTGCCTAGTCAGGCCTAAACTAACTAACAAAGAAAAAAAATACAAGGGGAAGCACCCACTTTTTACCTAATAGGCTAAACATAATAATACCTACGTGTATGAATGTATGGCTGCCTCCTTTCCTGTTCACAATGGGGAAAGTGGGTAAGGAAGAAGGAGAAAAATGAACAATCTTTACAAAACTGATGGCAAAACAAACACAAAGCCAAAATTACAGTGGTTTTTTTGTTTGTTTATTAGGATTTTAATGTCGTTTTACACTTTTGTTACATTCATGACAGGAACGATAGTTACTCATTACACAAGGTTCATCATTTCACAATGTTATATTAAACACAGTCTTGGACAATTTAGTGTCTTTAATTCTCCTCACTTGCACGTCTTCGAACTGTGGGAGGAAACCGGAGCATCCGGTGGAAACCAACACGGACACGGGGAGAACATGCAAACTCCACACAGAAAGGACCCTAACATCCCTACCTGGGAATCAAACACAGGACCTTCTTGCTATGAGACGAAAGTGCTACCCACTTAGCCACCTGACTATCTGCAAGGGCTCTTAACATAGCCTTGTAGCGGTCTATACTTAACCAGAGCTTTTAAAGTTTACAGGCAACAGTTTACAGTCTGTCTCTGTCTTGGCATCTTTGATGTGCTACATGACCACCTTCCCATTGGAAAAACTTGCCCTTGATCCAATATGGGGGCTTTCAAGATGGCAGCCATGTTCCAGACATAGCCTAAAAGCAGAGGTGGAAAGAGTACTGAAATATTGTACTCAAGTAAAAGTACTATTACTTTAATGATTTTTTACTTAAGTACGAGTAAAATTACTAGTCTAAAAATCAACTCAAGTAAAAAGTAACTCATTTAAAATGTACTCAGAGTAAACGTTACTTCGTTACTTTTTTAACAGAAGGAGGAACATTATTTTCTAACAGAAGTTGATAGATGGATGATACAGCAGATCACACACAGCTCACCAGCCATGCAGCATATCAGCAGTTCATGTGTGGATTTAACCTCTACACACCTAACACACTGCAACTGCTGTTGTCAATTCAAAACCGCATTATTTCTGTTTATCCTCAATAGAAGGGTTAGGTGGTTACTGTTGCACCTATAAAAAATATAACGGGTCTTACACCGTCATAGGAACATGATCAAAATCCAAAACAAACCAGCAGAATCTCACAATCACATTTATGCTTAAATAAATGCTCAAAAATAATAAACATAAAAAATCACAATATTTCATAATGCTTTACTATCGTAGCCAACCGTAAGCAGCAGCAGAACCGCGACCCAGATCAGTCACACAGCAACAGAAAATCATAACCACTTATCTGCTTACCTGATCTACATATCCATGTGTTGTTCCATTAGGGATATAATCCACTTTATATAAAACCATCTTGTATGTTTCCAGAATATATAAATCCATACCCAACTGTCTTATCCACCGAACTAATGAAAACTAGATTTATTCTCTCGGATTTCCCGGTAAAAAGCTTAAATGTGATTCGTTCACTAAACTGTCATTTATAGAACAACCAATGAAGAAAGAGATTGAAATTCCACCCAGAATGTGAAGCTCTGATTGCTTTATACATCTGAATCTCTTCACTAAATGAACCGATTCATGGAGTTGTTTATGCACAACATCATAATGAAACAGAGTGAGTCGTTTCTGACTAGTTAACTCAGTGATTCAGTTCGCAAGCCCGACTCTAAAGAACACAAATGCGTAAATGCTCAGCGGGCCGGATCAAACAGTTTAATGTCGAGTTTTTTTATTGTTTTCTTTTTATTTTATTTTTTTACTCAGTAACGGATGTTATTTAAAATGAAGCGAATTACAATTCTTAATACAAAACATACTTAAGTAAAAGTAAAATTACAGGTTGTAAAATCTACTTTAAAAAGTACAAGTCCACAAAAAAACTGCTCAATTACAGTAACACGAGTAAATGTAATTCGTTACTTTCCACCTCTGGAAATAAACTATAAACTTGTTTAATGATGTTAAATCTGATTGGTTCATGGCACGTATGTTTTAAAGAAGAAACAAACACAGGCACATCTACACAAGAGAGGATTTTTCTGACACCTTCTCTTCCCTGTAGTGTTTTTATGTGTTAGCAGTCCGAGGGATGCAAAGTGTAAGTTTTTTAATACATTTTAGACTGGGGTGACTCGAGATTTTGAATACTTTTAAAGTACTGTTGAGGAATTTAGAGGAACAGATCATCACAAGAAGGTAATAAAAAGGTAATTAAGAAAGAAACTTAGATAGACAGATAGATAGATAAGTATATATATATATATATATATATATATATATATATATATATATATATATATATATATATATAAAGTATAAGTATATATATATATATATATATATACAGTGGGGTCAAAAAGTATTTAGTCAGCCACTGATTGTGCAGGTTCTCCTACTTAGAAAGATGAGAGAGGTCTGTAATTTTCATCAGGTACACTTCAACTATGAGAGACAAAATGAGAAGAAAAAAAATCCAGGAAATCACATTGTAGGATTTTTAAAGAATTTATTTGTAAATTATGGTGGAAAATAAGTATTTGGTCAATAATAAACAAGCAAGATTTTTTGGCTCTCACAGACCTGTAACTTCTTCTTTAAGAAGCTCTTCTGTCCTCCACTCATTACCTGTATTAATGGCACCTGTTTGACCTCGTTATCTGTATAAAAGACACCTGTCCACAGCCTCAAACAGTCAGACTCCAAACTCAACCATGGCCAAGACCAAAGAGCTGTCGAAGGACACCAGGAAGAAAATTGTAGACCTGCACCAGGCTGGGAAGAGTGAATCTACAATAGGCAAGCAGGTTGGTGTGAATAAATCAACTGTGGGAGCAATTGTAAGAAAATGGAAGACATACAAGACCGTTGATAATCTCCCTTTGGGTCAAGATCTCATCCCGTGGGGTCAAAATGATCATGAGAACGGTGAGCAAAATATCCCAGAACTACACGGAGGGACCTGATGAATGACCTGCAGAGAGCTGGGGCCAAAGTAACAAAGGCTACCATCAGTAACACACTACGCCGAGAGGGACTCAAATCCTGCAGTGCCAGGCGTGTCCCCCTGCTTAAGCCAGTATGTGTCCAGGCCCGTCTGAAGTTTGCCAGAGAGCATATGGATGATCCAGAAGAGGATTGGGAGAATATCATGTGGTCAGATGAAACCAAAATTGAATTTTTTGGTAAAAACTCAACTCGTCGTGTTTGGAGGAAGAAGAATGCTGAGTAAACACCTGTGAAGCATGGGGGTGGAAACATCATGCTTTGGGGCTGTTTTTCTGCAAAGGGGACAGGACGACTGATCCGTGTTAAGGGAAGAATGAACGGGGCCATGTATCGTGAGATTTTAAGCCAAAACCTCCTTCCATCAGTGAGAGCATTGAAGATGGAACGTGGCTGGGTCTTCTAGCATGACAATGATCCCAAACACACCGCTCGGGCAACGAAGGAGTGGCTCCGTAAAAAGCATTTCAAGGTTCTGGAGTGGCCTAGCCAGTCTCCAGACCTCAACCCCAGAGAAAATTTGTGGAGTCCGTGTTACCCAGCAACAGCCCCAAACATCACTGCTCTAGAGGAGATCTGCATGGAGGAATGGGCCAAAATACCAGCTACAGTGTGTGCAAACCTGGTGAAGACTTACAGGAAACGTTTGACCGCTGTCATTGCCAACAAAGGTTATGTTACAAAGTATTGAGTTGAACTTTTGTTATTGACCAAATACTTATTTTCCACCATAATTTACAAATAAATTCTTTAAAAATCCTACAATGTGATTTCCTGGATTTTTTTTTATTTTGTCTCTCATAGTTGAAGTGTACCTATGATGAAAATTACAGACCTCTCTCATCTTTCTAAGTAGGAGAACTTACACAATCAGTGGCTGACTAAATACTTTATGGCCCCACTGTATATATATTACACATTCCTAAACACAATTTTACCCTCATGTTTTATTCACCCTATACACCTCCTCCTACACTGCTGCAGGTGTTTTAGATGTATTTTTTTATCCTAACGTGTCTCTAATGCTACTTTCACAAGCACTGACAGGTTTCTAAAGCTATTTGTTTAATTAATTTCAACTAATTCGCTTTCCCCTGATTTCTGTGGTCATTTAGTTTCTTGTTCTGAATGATTTTCATTCTGATTCGTTGTTCTTTTGCGTGCAGCTCCGAACGATAGGACAGATTCGTGGGTTTTTTGCGTGGGGGTAAAAAAGTGGTTGTCCAGAGCTATTTTTGGATAGGCAGCGTTCACATAAAAAGCTTGTTGATACAAACGTTAAAGAGACCGGTGTTTTAGATCAGCTTCAGCACTGGACACATAATTAGCCGTTTGCACTATTTCTTAGGCTAAATTGACCGTTTCATGATTGAGCTATGCCAAACCTGTAATGAACATGCTTATCAGGTGGATTTTTACAGTGGTTCTTTTTCTTTTTTTGTAGATCAATTTGAAATGATCATTTTTTTTCTTCTGTTTTGGTTGAACCAAGTGTCTTTTTGCTTTTTTTGAGGCAAATGTCTGCGTGGTGGTTTTGATGTTGCAGAATAGCGGGTTTGTGTTCGGTGAGGTTTGTGCTGGTGTGATGAGTAGACGAGTGGAGTCACCGTGAGTTTGAACGGTGTGTGATTGCTTTTTTGATGTTCGTGTTTAATAAAAAATAAATCAAATGTTTCTTTTTTTCATTGCTTCATATTCATTTTGAAATATCCCCTAATCATTTCTTTTTTGAAAACTGTTAAAGTGTACTCCTTTGGCAGGAGGTTGAAGTAAAGATGTGTGATGAAAAGCTTACAGCACCTGGTATTCCCAGGCGGTCTCCCATCCAAGTACTAACCAGGCCCGACCCTGCTTAGCTTCCGAGATCAGACGAGATCGGGCGTTCTCAGGGTGGTGTGGCCGTAAGCGAAAGATACTGCAAATAGTTTCCCTTTTAAAGTCGTCCATCATTCAGCCTTTCACTTCAGTATGTTTAGATTATTTGTTGTCGTGTTTTTTGTTATTTTAGACATCATTTATTTTCCTGTAAAACTGTTTATAGGTTAAAGCGTAACAGCATAAACACCACCGTCTATAAATGATTGAATTGCTTTGCTCCTCCACTTGAGACTTTTGTTGAAGTAAACAGCGTCTTAAATATGACGAGCTTGATTAGTTTATAAAGGCTCCCCCGTCCCAAGTGTTTTTGTAAAATGTTGCAGGTATACTTCTTTATACATTTCTGCACATAACTCATGTATTGTGTCTCTTATTTGATTTGTTTATTTTCTGTAACTATTTTTCCATCTTTATTCATAATAGATTCAATAAATGATATATTATATAATTAGAGACTATTTGTGTTGCATTTAGAGTTTCTTCAGAATCAATACCAAGTTGCATTTGTAGATTTTTTAACGGGTCATCGTTAAACATTTTGAGCTCATTTTTAATTGTTTCTAATTCATTTTCTTCTTGTTCACATAAATCACTTTTAAGTTTTTATTCGATGTATTTTTTCATCAGAGAATCATATTTTTTGTTTTTTTCTATATTTATTTGTTTACTTTTAACTTTGCATATTTTTTTCATTCTAATCTTAAATACCTCCCATAATTCATTCTCACCACTAGTTAAAACATCTAATGATTTGATTTTTATCATTTCATTGTTTATGTCCATAATTACTTGTGAATTTTTTTAAATTTGTGTATTTAATTTCCAATAACTTATTACATCATTACATTTTAATTTTAAGACTCCAATTACCATTAAATGATCGGTCTCTAGCAAAAGTTTAGCATTATATGTTGTTACGTCAAAATTTATATTTATATATATTCTATCAATTCTAGTTTTACACGTGTTATCAAATCTTGTAAAATCTATTTTGTCTGGGTAAATAGTTCTAAAACTATCAAACATTTCATGATTTTCCATTATCTCCTTTAATACAATACCTTCTTTATATATTTTATTTTCCTTAAGAGTTATCTTATCTTTTTTATCTGTAATAGTGTTAAAGTCGCCACATAGAATTATTGGTAATTTAATACATAGAAGAGGTTTCAATGAATTAAATAATTGAATCTTTTTAGCCCTGCTTTGAGCTGTATTTACATTTATTATTCTCATTTTAATTCCATATAAAAAACAATCCAAATACACAAGTCTACCAGGAATTACTTCACGTAGTCTAACTACTTTAACATCAAACGTGTAAAATAAGATCCCTATACCATCAGCTTTACTCTCACCAATAGGGGCGGCACGGTGGCTTAGTGGGTAGCACTGTCGCCTCACAGCAAGAAGGTCCTGGGTTCGAACCCCAGGTGGGGCGGTCCGGGTCCTTTCTGTGTGGAGTTTGCATGTTCTCCCCGTGTCTGCGTGGGTTTACTCCGGGTGCTCCGGTTTCCTCCCACAGTCCAAAGACATGCAAGTAAGGTGAATTGAAGATACTAAATTGTCCATGACTGTGTTTGATATAACCTTGTGAATCGAATAAACTTGTGTAATGACTAACTACCGTTCCTGTCATGAATGTAACCAATGTGTAAAAACATGACGTTAAAATCCTAATAAACAAACAAACTCTCACCAATAGAAAAGAAAGATTTTCCACACACCCAAGACTGCTCTGTGACATTCATATCAGAAATACTAGATAAATGTGTTTCCTGAATGCTTAAAATATCTAGATTTTCTTTACTTAATTTATTTATTTTTTCTAATTTTTTAGCAGTTGATTGAATACCTCTAACATTTAATGTAGCGACTTTAATATTATTAACCGGCATTGTTCAAAAGGTTTTGTTTGTTTGTTTGTTTGTTTGTTTGTTTTTTTAAATTTTTTTTTTTTAAAGCGATCTTTTACTTTTTGCTTTTTTATTTACACTTTTTTCTGACGATTCTGTACTTTTACATCTTTTTTTTGGCTGTATAACTGTAGGTTGTTCCTGTGTCCCTGTATTTAATACATTTTCTAAGAAGATAAAAAAGTTTCACCCTTATCTTTAGAGTCTTCTTCCGCCACTTCTTGTGTTCCACTCCTTGCTTGAGTCGGATGTTCGTTGGGTTGTTTGGTGAGAGATGTCGGGTCTTCACTGCTTGTATCCGTGCCAGAAGATTCTGATGAATCGTCGGTGCTGGATTCACTCGAGTCTCCACTAGATGATTCACTGCTGTTGCTGGAACTTTCAACGCCATCATCATGTTTCCTTTCTTCTCCAAGCTTCTCTTCATTCGTTTCTTTTTCCTTTGCAGTCACGTTAGAGTCGTTTTCAATTACGTGCTTTACATTTACTTGTCCAGCTTTTGCTTTGTTACTATAAGATTTTGGACATCCAAAGTACGTATGGCCTTGTCCACCACATAGATTACATGTCTCACTGTTAGTACATTGTTTTCCCTTATGTCCAAAGTCACCACACTTCCAACACTTGAGTTTAGTGCAATCTTTAACTTGATGTTCATATGAATTACATATATAGCACTGTTGCGATTGTCCTTGATAGGTCATTTTTCCATTGTAGGGTCCCATTGATATTGAATTTGGAATCTGTATTAAACTTCCATTCGGACTCGTTTTCATTTTAACTTTGTAACGCCGTACTCCATACCAAAGTCCAAACTGATCAAGTGGTTTGAAAACAGGTTGAATAATTACACAATATCTTGAGATGTACTGTTCAATATCTTCATCGGAAACTCTTCCTGTCCAAAATTTAACGTGTATATTTTTGATGTTTACTGGAGTTGCACAATCCAGCTCCCAATCCTTCCAGAACCCTTGGCTTCCATTGTTGAAGACTTGAACAAAGTATTGTATTGCACGCTCTTGATGAAAAATCAGTTCATAATCTTTTTTGTTAGGAAGTGAAATGAATGAGTATATGTCAGCGACATTTAGCCATTGACTTTGCATTAGGTGAGCACCGATAGTTGATCTGTTTGGAGCTTCATCTTGGCCTACATACCGGATTCTGGCCCAAAATTTCCCTGTTTGAGAGGTAGAAGGTCCAGCTGGTACCATAGTGTTCTTTATCCAGGGATTTCTCCCAGTTTTGACGAAGAAAAGTATTAAAGAAACAGCGTAATGCTGCCCTTCCCTCTTCCGGACATCGTTACTGCTCTCGTCGAGATGAAGTGAGTCAAGAAGCTGAGCGTCTCTTTGCCTCTATGGGGCTGCATGGGCGGGACTTCGAAACTCACCGGTCATTGGATAAATGCCACGATTTTGTCCCGCCCCCGGACGCTGAGCGTCTCTGGGGGTGAATGAGCTGTGGGCGGGTCTGGACGCTGAGCTTCTGCAAGATGATTGGAGAATCAGTCGAAAGGCTGAATCCCGTTTTGATTGACAGCTGTCGCTGGGAGCTTCAGTACCATCACGGATTTTGCGAGTGAAGTCGGAAGACAAACTGCAACCCATTTCATGCCATTTTCTTGAAAACTAACAAAGGGGAGAATTTATACATTTATATATAAATAAATTGACAAATTTTATGATATAAGCTGACAATGAGCTTCCCCTCTTTGAAAGACCAGCAGCCGCCACTGATTATATATATATATATATATATTACATACTACACATGTCCCTCAGTCACTATCCATGGCTTAATGGTCCGAATTGCAGTGTCCAAAACCAGTATATTTTTTAACTATGCGATATATTGGAATTGGGAATGTCAGATCTCAGGTTTGGAGCGAGGTAGGACTTCCAAATCTGCGTTCCTCTCTAAGTCTCCACCTCCCCAACCTATGGTGCAAGTTTGAAAAAGATCAGAGAAACAAAGACAAAAATTGGACCAAAAAATCTCTAAGGGTTTTGGTCATACTATACTGGTTTTGGACCAAATAAAAATAAACTTATCCCATTTCCAATATAATAAAGGCATGACAAATATACAGCTTTTGGACAGTGAAAAGTCATCCCATTTGCAATATATTGAATACTTGAGTGGGGTCCCATAAGCAGCATACAGTAGTGAAGGCCCAAATGCTTATTTTTCACACTTCCCAAGGGTCTACAGACATGAAACACATACCAATGGATTCGTCTTGACGAGTAGATGTCATGTGACACCAGAAACGGCAGCTAATTCTGCTGGAAATTGCTGAAAATCGCCCCGTTTTTTATATTTTTTTTTACTAAATTAACATGTTTATCGGGCACTTTGTTGGACAAATTTGGTACCCATGCACTCGGGAGGACTCCTAGATTACGATTCAATCGAGTCCCGGTTTCTGTGTTTTACTGTTTATTTCCGCCAAGCCTATGAGGCCTACGTTAGCAACCGAATGCTAATGACACTCGTTTTTCATACTTCCCGGTGATCAACATGCAAGATACACATATCAATAGATTTATCTCGATGAGTAGATGCTGTTTGACACCAGCAGCTTGAGCTGCTTTTGAGGGAAATCGCGGAAAATCGCCCCGTTTTTATAACGTTTAGCTACTAAATTAACATGTTTATTGGGCACTTAGGTAGACAAATCTGGTATGGTTACACTCGGGAAAACTAGTTTTGCTGTCCTAGAGGTTCTGGAACCTTTATAAATGGTTCAAAGTCAGGCAAAAGAAACACAGGAAGGCCTTAAAAATGTTCAAGGGGACCTAGGGCTTCCAGATTTTTCACACTGCTTCTAGAGGTGTCCACAGCCAACACATTCGAGTTTTGAGTCGATCGGACCTTCCAAAGCAGTGTTACATAGAGCGTGTAAGAATCTGAATGGGAATAAATTGGGATTTGGACGTGTCCAAACGGGGTAGCAAGGTCCGATGGGTCTGAAATTTTGGCGACATTGTCGACATACTCAAATTTGGAAGCGTTCGGGCTTTCCAAAGTATTTTTCATTGGGGCAACGATTCGAGCAAAATTCATGCAGACTTGCACCTTGGCCTTATGCCTTTCTCAGTGAAGGAGGAGAAATACTGAAAGGCCTTAAAAATCTTTATGTGGACCTAGAGCTTTCAGATTTTTCAGACTACTTCCAGAGGTGTTGACTGCCCACATAGTTGAGTTTTAAGTCAAACGGCCCAAGTGGTGTCCAAAAAGTTATTATGGGATTTGAATAAGAATATATTGGAATTGGAACATGTCCAAACAGGCTCTAGAAAGGTCAGACGAGTCCGTAATTTCGGCCACATTGTCATCAGAGGCTCTAGATAAACATACTCAAATGGAACCGTTCAGGCATTCCAAAGTATTTTTTATCTGGACAACGATTCGTGCAAAATCCATGCAGACTTGCCATGTTTTCTTAAGGTCAGCACTTAGAATTTCAAGTACTAAACTTTACTAAAGCCCCTGGGAGAACTGCAAATCCTTTTTAGGTGCTGGGTCAACCACGAAAGGTACTTCAGTCAAAGATGACACTCAACGATACCCATTTTCAAAGGCTGCTTCTCAGATTAAAACTGAACACACATATAAAAAGAGTTGTTGCATCCGAAAAGATGTATTTACAAACACATGACAATCTTCTTCTTCTCCTGGGCCTTTGTCCCGCTTGGATGCGGGGTTAGCTCTTCGGCGGATCATGATCCGCACATTGATTTGGCACAGTTTTTACGCCGGATGCCCTTCCTGGCACGACCCTCCCTATTTTATCCGGGCTTTGGACCGGCACTACAATGCACTGGTTTGTGCATCTAGCGGCTAGGTATCTATAGGACAATTCAGTGTTTCCAATTAGCCTGGTGGCATGTCTTTGGACTGCGGGAGGAAACCGGAGCACCCAGAGGAAACCCACGCGGACACGGGGAGAACATGCAAACTCTGCACAGAAAGGACCCGGACCGCCCCACCTTGGGATTGAACCCAGGACCTTCTTGTTGTGAGGCGACAGTGCTACCCACTAAGCCACCGTGCCGCCCTACAAACACATGACAATAATTTGCCAAAAATGCAACACGGGTCATTCCCATGCATATGTCCATGTTTTTCCACTGCCCCTTTTTATATCAGCCATTTCTAGCATGTTCTTTTGTCAAAGCATCTATGTTACACCCAATTCTGATGAGGCCGGACTGACCCATGGGTCCAAGCCCTTTCACATCCTGATGGAAGTACCCTTATTTGACTGACTGAAAAGCTGACCAAGTGAAACTCTTTAGTCATTTTGAGTGACTTGATCACTATTTATCAACTCTTCAGAGCTGTGATCCAAGAGCTTACCAATGCATCACAGCCACCCGATAGATATCTAGCATGGTAAATATCTGTACCTATCAGTGGGTGGTGAATAACCATCAAACCAACCTAGGATGGTAAATGTACAGTTTTCACACATCAGGGTATTTAATGGTTTTTTTAAATAAATGAGCAGGAAAATGTCCACTGAGGAGGACATTGGTCTAGTGATCAACTGGATTAAGTTGGCTGTTTTTTTTTGGTTGTAAACAGCCAACTCCCTGCTTTCTGACATTTTTCATCTTCTGCTTTGAATATCCTTGCAGCACCAGTTGAATTATGGGATAGATTAACGATTAACGTGCCTGGTTCTCATACTTTAAAATGTTTGACGATGCAGTTCCACATCTGGGGATTTTTTGTATGTACTGTTTAATTAATACTACTGCTTTCATTTACTGGTATGTATACATATACAACAGTAATAATCAAATTACATTGACATTTATGGCATTTGGCAGACGCTCTTATCCAGAGCGACTTACATTTATGCCATTTTTTTACATTTATGCAGGACTGGGTGTGGGGGAGGGGCAAGAACATAAGCTTTCCAAGTAAACTTCAGGATCAGGTTTTCTCTTTTCAAATTGAATGACAGAGCACAAATATTCAAATCACACTATAAAGATGTCATACATGTTATATAAATACATAATACGCAGTGGTTTGGGCACAGCTAGGTGAATTCCATGTTTTGTTATTGGTTTAAACGTCTTAATGTCTCTTCTATGGGATAGAAATTTGAACAATATTTTTTCTGTATGTAACTAAAAGAAAAAAAAAGTTAGCTTTTTAATGCATTATTACTTTTATACCAGGCACATTGTTTTTTTCCCCCTAGTACTTACATTCAGCAAGTAAAAAGTAATCATGCATTAAAATGTGCAGCACTTTGTTTCCTGTAGAGAATGTGTAAACTTTTTATTTTACTTACTTTTACAAAATCAGTAAAACATGGAATTTGATCAGAAGTATCCATTTGTTCTATGTAGTTCATGCTAAATTATTTTGCACAATATGTTGTTATCTACTGTATCTGATGTAAAAGCATCAGTAAAAATAAATAGCATTAAATATAGTGTAGTGTTGTGGTGGGACATTTCATACTGCGTTCATGTCATACTGGTTCATGTCATAACAGGTCCAGAGTCAGGGTGGGGGAGGGGATGGAGAGAGAGCAATTAAGCACCTGTGAACTACTAATGCTTTGTTCAAGACACACTGAAATTGTTTATTAACTTGATCTGTATGAATATATTTTATTCTGAAATGAAGAACTGCTCAGCCCTCTTTTGTTTTAGTAATTATTTTGAAGTCATACAACAATTTGAGCTCCTTCTGAGTTAATTAAGCCATCCCCTGACCTGATAATTGATATTATTAAAAAGAATGTTGTATTTTCTTTAATGTACAGATTTCTACAACACATTAAAGCGTTTAATAAAATGTCTCTGAAGCTGTGTTTGGGTAATGATTTTATGGGAGAGTGATTAACTTCATGAGAAGTAAATTGGCACTGAAACATTTGATAAAACACCCCGCCATCATAAACGCACGTGTGCAGTTCTGCACTTTCTCTGTGCACCTTGAACGCATCATTATAATCATGCTCGGTGCGCGCGAGACACGGAGGTTTCAGAGGCTGCGCGAGCATCATCAGCGCTGTGTGGAGCGGCACGAGCTGGAGTCCCGAGAGAGGAACAGACTGGAGCACGAGGAAAGTGTGAAGCTGCTGCAGGTAAGACCTGTTTTACTCTTCTATTCAACTGTAAACTCAGGCTGTACTCAGAGCTTTAATCCGTCCAACACACAACACATACTGATGCTTTCACCTCGTTTTTCACCTGCATGACTTGGTATTTAAACAAATGAGGGTTTAAATGTAGATAAAACACACACAGGTGTGAATGTAATCATGTGTTTTAGCAGTTTGAGTCTACAGTCAGTGATGGTGTTGTACTGGATACCTTTAAATTCAGGTGTTCCTAAAATGTAGATTCCCGCGTGTAACTAAGTGGGGTGGGGGAGGGTAAAGTGCACCATGAGCTCTGTGATAACACGCACTTACATTTAGGTTCATCTGGTTTTTTTTTTCTGTTTGTTTGTTGACCTGAAGCAAAATTATTTTACTGATATTTCAAATGTGTACTAAACTTTACAGAGAATGGACAAACAAGAGGATAAACAAGAGGATAAACAAGAGGGGGTCCCCATCATGATGAGTATATATATATACTGTATATGATATTTACCAAGAACCACAAATAAATCAATCACATATTTTCTATTTGTAGGGGTACCATCTCTGTAGAAATGTAATAACACAACTTGCATATCCAAAGACAAATTCATTTTAAGTTTTTCATTCAAAAACCGAACCATTTCATGCCAAAACATAGATACAATGGGACATAAAAAAAAAAGAAAGATGCTTAATAGTTTCTTTGTCTCCATTACAGAAAGAACAACAATAATCTATATCCAGTCTGAATCTTTCCAAAGTAACCTTAGCAGGATAAATCTTATGTATTATCCTAAAAAATTCTTCTTTAGTTTTATTCGCAATACAATATCGTTTAAGTACACTCCAAGTATCGTCCCATATTAAGTCAGGAAACATTGAGATCCATAAAGATTTTGAAGGAGGAGTATACTAATAATTAAATAAGGATCGGACCATTTTATTGCTACATTTATCATTAATAATATCAATGTCACCCAGAAACAAGTGTTTGTTTATTGTGTTTATGTCTATATAATGATTTGTGCTGTAGTTTTTAAATAAAGACAAACTCTTGTCAGATATTGATTCTAAAACCATTAAGTATTCTTTATCTGAAATTTGGCAGTTAAACTTGAGACGAAGCTCATTAATACTTAAAAAGTTATTATCTGTATTCAACAGCTGACAAACTAGTAGAATATTAGCTTGAAACCAGTTCTTAAAAAAGAAAGATTTATTCTGATGAGTGATGTACTTGTTATTCCAAATGAAAAAGTTGTGTGGAGAGAAGTTGTGTTTATAGACCAAGCACCATGTTTGTAGCACTTGTTTGTGGAATCTAGATAGCATAATAGGTAATTTATTAATATCAAAGTTACATTTCAAAAGGAAAGTTATCCCTCTGAGTTGTTCAAATAAGTATTGGGGGAATATATTCCACAGTGAAGAGCTAGTTTTAATAAAGTTTTTTAACCAGTTAATCTTAAAAGTGTAGTTTGAAGTGGAATAATCTAATACATTTAAACCACCTTGTTCATAAAGATTGGATATAATATCCTTCTTTAAATAACGGGGCTTGTTTTTCCAAACAAAATTAATCATTAATGTGTCCATGTTTTTGGCAACATTATTTGGTACAAATAATGCCTGAGACAAATAAGCTGCTCTTGAAAGTCCTTCAGATTTAGATAACAAAACACGTCCTTCTGGATACGAGCTGTGTGATGCTGGAGGATCCTCCTCCTCTGTTGCTATTTCATATCTACCAGTGATCAGTGAAGTCTCTTACACGCTTTCTGGCCATTTATAGTAGCTCTTTCATGCTTATCTACTAATACTAACTCATTATTACTCTACTAATACTAACTCACTCATTATCACTCCAGTAATACTCACTCACTCATTATTACTCCACTAATACTCACTCATGCTCATTATTACTCCACTAATACTCACTCATTATTACTCCAGTAATACTCACTCATACTCATAATTACTCTACTAATACTCACTCACTCATTATTACTCTACTAATACTCATTATTACTCCAGTAATACTCACTCATGCTCATTATTACTCCACTAATACTCACTCATTGATTATTACTCTACTAATACTCACTCATAGTCATAATTACTCTACTAATACTCACTCGCTGATTATTACTCAACTAATACTCACTCATACTCATTATTACTTTACTAATACTCATTCACTCATTATTACCCCACTAATACTCACTCATACTCATTATTACACCACTAATACTCATTCACTCATTATTACCCCACTAATACTCACTCACTCATTATTACTTCACTAATACTCACTCACTCATTATTACTCTACTAATACTCACTCACTTATTATTACTCCAGTAATACTCACCCATACTCATTATTACTCTACTTATACTCACTCACTCATTATTACTCCAGTAATACTCACTCATACTCATTATTACTCTACTAATACTCACTAATGAGTGAGTGAGTATTACTGGAGTAATAATGAGTGAGTGAGTATTAGTATAGTAATTATGAATATGGGTGAGTATTAGTAGAGTAATAATGAGTGAGTGAGTATTAGTATAGTAATTATGAATATGGGTGAGTATTAGTAGAGTAATAATGAGTGAGTGAGTATTAGTATAGTAATTATGAATATGGGTGAGTATTAGAGTAATAATGAGTGAGTGAGTATTAGTAGAGTAATAATGAGTATGAGTGAGTATTGGTAGAGTAATAAAGCTAACGCGGTCCCTCATTATCAGATATTAATCAATTAATGCACAATATGTCAACCTTTGTTCTCACTGTTGACCGCTGGTCGAGTCTCTCACCACACCATGCATAACGCTGATGTGCAAAGTGATTTCCAAAATGGCAGTTCTACAGGAGACGGCAAAAAAGGTCTTAAATTTGAATGGAAATTCATGTAAAAAAATCATTCCAAGTACTTTTGGAGCATTTCTAGTAATGTGTTTATTCTTTTATGCTTTGTTCAAATTGTGCAAAAAATAAAAACGTAAATAGAGACACAGAATTTTCTTTGGAAAGCATTTGATACACTTTACTAAAAAACAACAAACCAATAGCAAACAATCATCCTGCAGTAATAAACTCTTTCTTTGCTACCACAGAAATCAGGGGAGAGCGCGAACACAGTCCCCCACTATCAGAAATTATACAGTCGAGATTCCCACATTTGGGGAATTCGCAGCGGTCAGCACAACCGGAGTGCAATGGCTGAGCCTCACCCTGGGTGAACCACCTTCTTGATCATGGTCTCGCCCCTGCCAGGTAAGTATGAGGCTCAGAAGCACCGCCGAACAGAGACACCGAATCACACACCGTTCACACTCACAGTGAGCTCCACTCGATAATGAGGGACCGCGTTCGCTTTCCCGTGATTTCTGTGGTAGCAACGAAGGAGCTTGTAGATTTAAGCCGACCGTATTCATTTAGTTTCTTGTTCTGAATGATTTTCATTCTGATTTGTTGTTCTTTTGCGTGCAGCTCCGAACGATAAGACGGATTTGTGGTGTTTTTGCGTTGGAAAAAAAAAGTGGTTGTCCAGAGCTATTTTTGGAAAGGCAGCATTCACATAAAAAGCTTGTTGATACAAACGTTAAAGAGACCGGTGTTTTAGATCAGCTTCAGCACTGGGCACATAATTAGCCGTTTGCACTATTTCTTAGGCTAAATTGACCGTTTCATGATTGAGCTATGTCAAAGGGCATGCTTGTCAGGTGGATTTTGAAAAAAACCGTAGCACCTGGAGGAAAACCATGCAGACAAAGGGAGAACATGCAAACTCCTCCTGTGGAACTTTTGGAGAATTGTAAAAAAAAAAAAAAAAAAAGTTATATGATATGATAATGCAAGATCTTGTGACCATGTTGAAAAAATTGTGATGTTGCCTTCTTGTGGCACTTTTAATGAACTGTTAAAATTAGTTATGATATGGCAATATGAGATCTTGGTAAAAAAAAAATCTTGTGATGTTGCCCTCTTTTGGCACTTTTGAAGAATTGTAAAAAAGTCATTTGAAATGTTAATACACTATATTGCCAAAAGTTTTTACTCACCCATCCAAATAATTGAATTCAGGTGTTCCAATCACTTCCATGGCCACATGTGTATAAAATCAAGCACCTAGGCATGCAGACTGCTTCTACAAACTTTAGTGAAAGAATGGGTCTCAGGAGCACAGTGAATTCCAGCATGGTACTGTAATAAGATGCCACCTGTGCAACAAGTCCAGTCATGAAATTTCCTCGCTACTAAATATTCCACAATCGACTGTCAGTGCTATTATAACAAAGTGGAAGCGATTGGGAACAACAGCCATGAAGTGTTAGTGCCATGTAAAATAACAGAGCTGAGGCTCATAGTGCACAGAGGTCGCCAATTTTCTGCAGAGTCAATTGCTACAGACCTCCAAACTTCATGTGGCCTTCAGATTAGCTGAAGAACAGTGTGTAGAGCTTCATAGAATGCAGCCAAGCAGCTGCATCCAAGCCTTACATCACCAAGCATAATGCAACGCGTCGGATGCAGTGGTGTAGAGCACACCGCCACTGGACTCTAGAGCAGTGGAGACGTGTTCTCTAGAGTGACGAATCACACTTCTCTGTCTGGCAACCCGATCGACGAGTCTGGGTTTGGCGGTTGCCAGGAGAACGGTACTTGTCTGACTGCATTGTGTCAAGTGTAAAGTGTGGTGGAGGGGGGATTATGGTGTGGGGGTGTTTTTCAGGAGTTGGGCTCGGCCCCTTAGTTCCAGTGAAAGGAACTCTTAATGCTTCAGCATACCAAGAGATTGTGGACAATTTCATGCTCCCAACTTTGTGTTCCCAGTTTGGGGATGGTCCCTTCCTGTTCCAACATGACTGCGCACCAGAGATAATGCATAAAGACTTAGACGAGCGAGTTTGGTGTGGAAGAACTCGACTGGTCTTCACAGAGTCCTGACCTCAACTCGATAGAACACCTTTGGGATGAATTAGAGCTGAGACTGCGAGCCAGGCCTTCTCGTCCAACATCAGTATCTGACCTCACAAATGCGCTTCTGAAAGAATGGTCAAAATTCCCATAAACACACTCCTAAACCTTGTGGAAAGCCTTCCTAGAGGAGTTGAAGCTGTTATAGCTGCTAAGGGTGGGGCGATATCATATTAAACCCTATGGATTAAGAATGATACGTCACTCAAGTTCATATAGGTGTGAAGGCAGGTGAGTGAATACTTATGGCAATATAGTATATGTCTTGTGACCATAATAGAAAAAAATATTTGTAATGTCGCCCTCTTAGAACACTTTTGGAGAATTGTTAAAAAAAATTACATGAAATGGTAAAATGAAAACGTGACCATGTTGGTAAAAAATTCTTGTAATGTCGTGTTTGGTTGTTCTCTCTTTCTGTCATTTTGCAGTGCAAGTGGCTGCTGATTGGTTGCAGCCTGTTCTCCACTGCAACCAATAACAGATATGTCCCCAATCCCAATCCGCTCCCTACTCACTCCGCCTCTCCACTCCACCTCTGTTTGCGCGTTCACGTGGAGTGCTCACCACATTAAGGGCTGTCCCAAAGTAATTAGGACGGAGGGGAAGTGAACTGTAAAACCCTTCAACAGCGAGTGAACACAAGAGCACAATCAACCACCACACTCCACAGAAGTGCAGCTAGGAAAGGTGAATGGAGGAAACAACTTACAAATGTAAAATATTATATTAAATTATCCTCATAAGGTGTTAGGGAAAATTTAGGCACAGTCTTCTTCAGTCTTTTTAAAGAAAGTAATGAAATCTGTGATCGGTGAACTTAAACTTCATAAATGGCAAAAAAAAATTCTCAGTGGCTTTGGTGCATTTCTCACATCACTATTAACATTTGCACAACAGTAAGTGCATTTCTCAAAACAATTAGTACAAACTGCAAAACCTAGTTGATAACTTGCAAAAGCGTGTCAAGCGTGCAAGTATTCATGTCAATAAAAGTGTTAGTGTCATCAAAAAAAAAGTCCTGACTCCATTGTTTATGAACAAGATAGTCAAATGGCTTTGTCATGTTTTCATTATGACAGTTCACTCTGTAAGTGTTTTCCAATGCAAAAAAGTCAGATCATGGTGACACTACCTGAAAATGCTCAAGACAGCACTATACACTATTAGCACACCCATCTGAAATCTACAGTTAAGTTACACATTACTGTATTTAGTGAGGTAAATGAGTACAAGACACTCAATATGTACAGTGTATCACAAAAGTGAGTACACCCCTCACATTTCTGCAAATATTTCATTATATCTTTTCATGGGACAACACTATAGACATGAAACTTGGATATAACTTAGAGTAGTCAGTGTACAGCTTGTACAGCAGTGTAGATTTACTGTCTTCTGAAAATAACTCAACACACAGCCATTAATGTCTAAATAGCTGGCAACATAAGTGAGTACACCCCACAGTGAACATGTCCAAATTGTGCCCAAATGTGTCGTTGTCCCTCCCTGGTGTCATGTGTCAAGGTCCCAGGTGTAAATGGGGAGCAGGGCTGTTAAATTTGGTGTTTTGGGTACAATTCTCTCATACTGGCCACTGGATATTCAACATGGCACCTCATGGCAAAGAACTCTCTGAGGATGTGAGAAATAGAATTGTTGCTCTCCACAAAGATGGCCTGGGCTATAAGAAGATTGCTAACACCCTGAAACTGAGCTACAGCATGGTGGCCAAGGTCATACAGCGGTTTTCCAGGACAGGTTCCACTCGGAACAGGCTTCGCCAGGGTCGACCAAAGAAGTTGAGTCCACGTGTTCGGCGTCATATCCAGAGGTTGGCTTTAAAAAATAGACACATGAGTGCTGCCAGCATTGCTGCAGAGGTTGAAGACGTGGGAGGTCAGCCTGTCAGTGCTCAGACCATACGCCGCACACTGCATCAACTCGGTCTGCATGGTCGTCATCCCAGAAGGAAGCTGACGCACAAGAAAGCCCGCAAACAGTTTGCTGAAGACAAGCAGTCCAAGAACATGGATTACTGGAATGCCCTGTGGTCTGACGAGACCAAGATAAACTTGTTTGGCTCAGATGGTGTCCAGCATGTGTGGCGGCGCCCTGGTGAGAAGTACCAAGACAACTGTATCTTGCCTACAGTCAAGCATGGTGGTGGTAGCATCATGGTCTTGGGCTGCATGAGTGTTGCTGGCACTGGGGAGCTGCAGTTCATTGAGGGAAACATGAATTCCAACATGTACTGTGACATTCTGAAACAGAGCATGATCCCCTCCCTTCGAAAACTGGGCCTCATGGCAGTTTTCCAACAGGATAACGACCCCAAACACAACCTCCAAGATGACAACTGCCTTGCTGAGGAAGCTGAAGGTAAAGGTGATGGACTAAACCCAATTGAGCACCTGTGGCGCATCCTCAAGTGGAAGGTGGAGGAGTTCAAGGTGTCTAACATCCACCAGCTCCGTGATGGAGTGGAAGAGGATTCCAGTAGCAACCTGTGCAGCTCTGGTGAATTCCATGCCCAGGAGGGTTAAGGCAGTGCTGGATAATAATGGTGGTCACACAATTTGGACATGTTCACTGTGGGGTGTACTCACTTATGTTGCCAGCCATTTAGACATTAATGGCTGTGTGTTGAGTTATTTTCAGAAGACAGTAAATCTACACTGCTATACAAGTTGTACACTGACTACTCTAAGTTATATCCAAGTTTTAGTTCTATAGTGTTGTCCCATGAAAAGATATAATAAAATATTTGCAGAAATGTGAGGGGTGTACTCACTTTTGTGATACACTGTATGTTTCACATTTTTACTGAATATGCTCTTTGCAATTCTAATTTGTTCACAGCATTGTGCTATAGCAAAGTACAAACTTATTTACAACAAACATAAGAAACACCCTTTGGGTAGAGCTGTGCACAACTGTAAACAATATTGCAGTACATATTGGAACTGAATTGGAACATACAACATACACAGTACTGTAAATCATTCTTGCACATCCAGACGTTCCTGTCTGTCTGGCCACATATTTTCATCGACATTACAGCGAATATCATCCCTGGCAATGCAGTAAGGAAAGTATCTCCTTAAGTAGCAAATCCACCCTCTGCAGGACTCTGCTGTGATGTCATTACATGCTGCATCCATGGCCACTAGCAGGGCCATTTGGGTATGTGGATGCCAGTCATATACCTTCCACCTCCAGGCAGAGAAAAACTCCTCTATTGGATTAAGGAATGAGGAGTAGGGAGGGAAATATTCCACCAGCATCCTTTCATGTGCTGCAAACCACTGCCTGACCAAATCTGAGTGGTAAAAACTCACATTATCCCATATTACAACATACTTGTTCAGATGGTCTCCATTTAGACCCCTCTCATTCTCAGGTATTATGTCCCAGTAAAGAGTGTCTAAAAAAAGTCAGCAAATGTTTTGGTAAGATTTGCTTGACTGATCTTGAGAAATAGTTCAACATTTTTGTATGTAATGATTTAAGCAATGAAATGAGGACTATTAGTTTTATTGGGAATGACTATTCAGCATTCATAAGTATAGTTCATTTTGACAGACATGACATAAGCAAATGATAATGTTATAAAACAGCAGAGAATTGTATGGAAGCAATTGATGCATGTCCAAAAGCATTTGTAATTTGTTGGAAGGGATGAGAAACTGCTACTATGATGTGCACAAATGACTAAATCTTGTGGAGGCTGAACTAACAGTTATGAGAATTTTAATTCTGATCAGAGAAATGCACCAAAGCAATTGAGAAAAACTGTAACACCATTTTTTGGAGAATTAAAACATAACTATACATTTATACTAGTTATAAAGTAGCAGGTTCTTGCGTCTCCTAAGCTCGTATTTCCGTTTGGAGATGCTGAAATGATAACGGAGCGCAAGACATGAGGCTGCTGATGAGGAAGCAGCCTTCACAGCACAGTGTGACTTCATATGGAGTGTGACTCTGTAGTAGAGTGTTAGTGAGGAGAGAACGATTTGGGAAAGGCCGATGGTGAAGTGACTAAACATTAGCAGTACAAGTGGCTGCTGATTGGTTGCAGCCTGTTCTCTACTGCAACCAATTACAATGTATACTTTTAAAGCACTGGTTAAGTAAATACAGCTACAGGCTATGTTAAGAGCACATGCAGGTAGACAGACCACTGTAATTTTGGCCTTGTGTTTATTTGTGGCCACAAATTTTCTTGTGAGCATGGTACAAAACAAATCTTGTAATGTCGCCCTCTTGTGGCACTTTTGGAGAATTGATAAAAAGATAGATGATAGATAGATAGATATAAGCCACAACACAAATAAAAAAAGTCACAACGCAAATAAAAAGTCACAACGCAAATAAAAAGTCACAACGCAAATAAATTAAGCCACAACACGAATTTAAAAAATCACAATGCAAATAAATTAAGCCACAACACAAATAAAACTAGTCACAACGCAAATAAAAAAGTCACAACGCAAATAAATTAAGCCAAAGACAAAGACAAGACAAACATAGAGTCTATACTTTTAAAGCACTGGTTAAGTAAATACAGCTACAAGGTTATGTTATGAGCACATGCAGGTAGACAGAGCAATGTAATTTTAACCTTGTGATTATTTGTGGCCAGTTTTCTTGTGACCATGGTAAAAAAAAATTGAGATGTCGCTCTCTTGTTACATTTTTGGAGAATTGTTATGAAAACTAATATGATATGGTAATATGAGGTCTGTTGACCATGGTAAAATAAATATTTGTAATGTCGCCCTCTTGTGGCAGTTTTGAGAAATTGTAAAAAAGTAATATGATGTGGTAATATGAGATCCTGTGACCATGGTAAAAGAAATATTTTCAGTTTTCATGTATTTATTTGTGTTTGGTTGTTCTCTCTTTCTGTCTTTCTGCCTTTTTGCGGTACAAGTGGCTGCTGATTGAATGCAGTGTTTTATCCACTGCATCCAATGAGAGATATGGTTGAGTGACTGGGGGCGGGGCTTCCAGTAAAAAACACAGCAAGAGACTGGCATGATTAAAAAAAAGAAAAGGATAGAATGTCAAGACAAAGATAGAGTGAATACTTCTAAAGCACTGGTTAAGTAAATACAGCTACAAGGTTATGTTATGAGCACATGCAGGAAGACAGACCACTGTAATTTTAGCCTTGTGATTATTTGTGGACACCAGTTTTCATGTGACTGGTTAAAACAAAATAAATTGAGATGTCGCCCTCTTGTGGCACTTTTGGAGAATTGCAATAAAGTAATATGATGTGGTAATATGAGGTTTTGTGAATATGGAAAAAAAAAGATCCTTGTAATGTCGTTGTCGTCTTGTGGCAGTTTTGGAAAACTGTAAAAAAAATTACCATGACATGGTAAAATGAGTTCATGTAACCGAATTGGTAAAAACAATCTTTTAATGTCGCCCTCTTAAGGCACTTTTGAAAAATTGCAAAAAAAAAATAGTGATATGATATTGTTATGAGCCTGTTCTTTACTGCAACCATTTAGAGACATGGTGGAGTGACTGGGGGCGGGACTTTCAATATGAAAAAAAAAAAAAGGAGAAGAATCTCAAGGGCAGTTGTAGCTTAACGGTTAAGATACTTGACTAGTAAGCAGACGGTTGATGGTTAAAACCTCATCACTGCCAGGCTTCCACCGTTGGGCTCTTGAGCAAGGCCCTTAACCCTCAATTGCTTAGACTGCAAAATGTAAGTTGCTTTGGATAAAAGCGTCTGCTGAATGCTGAAAATGAAAATTTAAAGACAAAGCAAGAGTGTATACTTTTATTATTTGTGGCCAGTTTTGTTGTGACCATGGTAAAAATAAATTGAAATGTCACCCTTCTGTGGCACTTTTGGAAAATTGTTTTAAAAAGTAATATGATGTGGTAAAATGAGATCATGTGACCATGTTGGTAAACAAAAATCTTTGTAATGTCGCCCTGTTGTGGCACTTTTGAAGAATTGCAAAAAAAAAAAAAAAAAAATAGTGATATGATATTGTTACGAGCCTGTTCACTACTGCAACCAATTAAAGACATGGTGGAGTTACTGGGGACGAGACTTTCAATATAAAAGCAGCAGGCGACCTGTATACTTTGAAAGCTCTGGTTGAGTAAATACAGCTACAACGTATGTTATGAGCACATGCAGGTAGACAGACCACTGTTATTTTGGCCTTGTGTTTATTTGTGGCCACCAGATTTCTTGTGACTGTGGTAAAAACAACAATTGAGATGTCGCCCTCTTGTTACATTTTTGGAGAATTGTTACAAAAACTAATATAATATGGTAAAATGAGGTTTTGTGAACATGGTAAAAAAAGATTTTTGTAATGTCGCCCTCTTGTGGCAGTTTTGGAATTGCAAATTGAAAAATTAACATGATATGGTGAAATGAGTTCATGTGACCAAGTTGATAAAAAAAAAAAAAAATCTTGTAATGTCGCCCTCTTGTGGCACTTTTGGAGATTTGCAAAAAAGTAATATTATGTGGTAATATGAGATCTTGTGACCATGGTAAAAAAAAAATCTTTGTAATGTCGCCCTGTTGTGGAACTTTTGGGGAATTAAAAAAAAAAAATAGTGATTTCATATTGTTACATGCCTGAGGGACACGTGTTTTTTTTGTTTTCATGTATTTGTGTTTGGTTGTTCTCTGTTTCTGTCTTTCTGTATTTTTGCAGTACAAGTGGCTGCTGATTAGTTTAAGCCTGTTTTCCACTGCAACCAATCAGAGATATGATGGACTGACTGGGGATAAGCAGTACAAGTGGTTGCTGATTGGTTTAAGCCTGTTCTTCACTGCATCCAATTAGAGAAATGGTGGAGTAACTGGGGGCGGGGCTTCCAGTAAAAAAAAACAGCAAGAGACCGCCACGAATAAAAAAAGAAAATGATGTCAATACAAAGATAGAGTGAATACTTTTAAAGCACTGGTTAAGTAAATACAGCTACAAGGTTATGTTATGAGCACATGCAGGAAGACAGACCACTGTAATTTTAGCCTTGTGATTATTTGTGGCCAGTTTTCTTGTGACCATGGTAAAAAAAAAAACTTTTAAAGAATTGTTATAAAAGCTAATATGATATGGTAATTTGAGGTCTGTTGACCATGGTAAAGCAAAAAATCATTGTAATGTCACCCTTTTGTGGCAGTGTTTTAAAAAACTGTAAAACAAATTAACATGATAGTTAAACTTAGATCATGTGACCATGGAAAAAAAATCTTGTAATGTCGCCCTCTTGTGGCACTTTTGAAGAATTGCAAAAAAAAGTTATTATAATTTATATTATATAATATAATATTATGTGGTAATATGAGGTATTTTAACCATAGTAAAAAAAAAATCCTTGTAATGTCGCTGCTTTGTGGCAGTTTTGGAAAACTGTAAAAAAAAATTTAACATGATATGGTAAAATAAGTTCATGTGACCGAACGGGTAAAAAAAAAAAAACATTTTAATGTCGCCCTGTTGTGGCACTTTTAAAAAATTGCAAAAAAGTAATATGATGTGGTAATATGAGATCTTGTGACCATAGTAAAACAAATCTTTTTAATGTCGCCCTGTTGTGGCACTTTTGGAGAACTGTAAAAAACAAATTGTGAGATAATATTGTTACGTGCCTGAGGGACACGTGTTTTTTTGTCTGTTTTCATGTACAGTATTTGTGTTTGGTTGTTCTCTCTTTCTGTCTTTCTGTATTTTTGCAGTACAAGTGGCTGCTGATTGGTTGCAGCGTTTTCTCCACTGCATTCAATGAGAGCTATGATGGAGTGACAGGGGGCGGGACTTTTAGTAAAAAAGCAGCAGACGACCGCCACAAATAAAAAAAAGAAAGAAAAGAATGTCAAGACAAAGATAGAGTATACTTCTAAAGCACTGGTTAAGTAAATACAGCTACAAGGTAATGTTTTGAGCACATGCAGGTAGACAGACCACTGTAATTTTAGCCTTGTGATTATTTGTGGTCAGTCAAAAAAAAATTGAAATGTCGCCCTCTTGTATCAGTTTTGGATATTTGTTATAAAAACTAATATTATTTTTTATTATATAATATTATGGTAAAATGAGATCATGTGACCTAGCTGGTAAAAAAAATCTTGTAATGTCGCCCTCTTGTGGCACTTGGAGAATTGAAAAATAAAAAAATACTGATATGATATTGTTACGTGCCTGAGGGACACGTTTTTTTTCTGTTTTTATGTATTTGTGTTTGGTTGTTCTCTCTTTCTGTCTTTTTGCAGTACAAGTGGCTTCTGATTGGTTGCAGCCTGTTCTACACTGCAACCAATGAGCGATAGGGTGGAGTGACTGAGGGCGGGGCTTCCAGTTAAAAACAGCAGGAGACCGCCAGAAATAAAGAACAAAGAAAAGAATGTCAGGATAAAGATAGAGTGTATACTTAAATCATATACGTATATGAAAGCTCTGGTTAATTAAATACAGCTTAACGGCTATGTTATGAGCATATGCAGGTAGACAGACCACTGTAATTTTGGCCTTATGTTTATTTGTGACCACCAGATTTCTTTTGACCGTGGTAAAAAAAAAAAAATTGTGTTGCTTCCCTCTGGTGGCACTTTTGGAGAATTGTAAAAAGTAATATGATATGTTAAAATTCCCAGATTTTACCAATTCTTCCCTGTCTCAGGTCCACAATCTTGCTGTCATTCTAGACTCCACTCTTTCTTTTAAATTTCACATAAAAAATGTTGCTAAAACTGGATATTTTCACCTTAAGAACATCTCTAGACTTTATTTCATTCTCTTCAACTGAAACTATTGTAATGCACTATTGTAATGCTGTTCGTTATGGGCTCCTTGTCTCCGGGCTGAAGAGGCTACAGCATGTACAAAATTCAGCCGCGAGGGTCCTAACACATACAAGATCACGTGATCACATAACTCCTACACTTAAACAGCTCCACTGGCTACCCATCCAATACCACATTCAATATTAGGTTCTTTTGTTGGTTTTTAAAGCCTTGCATGGCCAAGCACTTACATATCTCACTGATTTACTTCATCCATACTCACCTACTCGGTTCACTTCGGTCATCAGATTAAAACTTACTTGTTGTCCCCCTTTCAGGCTTCGTTCTATGTGACAGGGCTTTTAGTATATCTGATCCCAAACTCTGGAACTCCATTCCTGAGAAACTCCGAGCATGTACTTTGTTTTGGCTGAGCGGGAGTCATCTCTTCCCCTCCTGCGCCACCAACCAGACAAACCGCCAAAGTTTTTTTTGTCATGTTGTGTATCTTCTCTGGTAGTTAAAAGTTTAACTTAGTTATGTAATATTTTAATCAAACTTAAAAGCAGAGTAGGGGGTAAAGCCCTTTTTTTGTTGTTTGTTTTTTTGTTTTCTCCTGGTAACAGTAGAGCGAGAGGCAGGAAAAACATTGTATTTTGATAAGTTTAGTACCTTGTACGGTGGCCGAGAAGTGCAAAACAAATTAACATTTTAGAAAACAAAATTACAAAAAAACAAAAACAAATTTACAAGAGCTGAAACACTTTTACCAATGCCGAGACACATTTACAAACAGCCGATCTGACGGAAATGGTAGGTACAATACACAGGAAGTGCTTGTTGCTTACCTGCAGCCAATCAAACTGTTTCCAAACCATTTGTTCTTTCAGCTACATGACAGTTAAGCACCCTGGACTCGACCTAGTCCTGCTTGGTAGCTGTGTTTTACATCGCACTAAACAGCCTATTTTTCTAGTAGAAAAGGAAGCTCACATCCGCTTATAAATGCATGTGGAAAACACCAAGGTCTGGTTTGCTCTTTTCAGTCTGTGTCTACAAGAAGATCGGGTTTCCTCAGCATATTTTTACGTGTAATAAGATGTGAAATGTGCGCTGCGTCGCTTTACGCATCAGGAGCGGTGTGCTGTTTTAGCAGAACACAAGGAAACAGAGCATCGTTAGGTTCCCTTTGCGGGCTTTTACATGAACGAGAGAACTTATGTTCGGCCGACGTGCACTTTATTACCTCGTATTTTATATCAGGACTTGTATTTTAATCACTATTTGCCATGAGAAAACACAAGTGCGCATGTGTCACGGAAGCACACAGACGCTGCGCTGATCGAGTTGAGTCTACACAGTTCTCACGTGTGCTATAAAGCCCCGCCCCCTCTCGTAAGAGGGAGGAGTCTCTGTACAACAGAGCACAGCGCTTCACTCGCTCTTTCTTAGCGCCGTTTTAGCTCCAACAACGATGGTAGAAGAAGCTCCAGCACCGGCCAGCTCGGCCCCCGCCAAGGCTCCTAAAAAGAAGACCGCGACCAAACCCAAGAAAGCGGGTCCCAGCGTCGGCGAGCTGATCGTCAAAGCTGTTTCCGCTTCCAAGGAGAGGAGCGGCGTGTCCCTGGCCGCCCTAAAGAAAGCTCTGTCTGCAGGTGGATACGACGTGGAGAAGAACAACTCCCGCGTCAAACTCGCCGTCAAAAGCCTGGTGACCAAGGGCATCCTGGTGCAGACCAAGGGCACCGGCGCCTCAGGATCTTTCAAGCTCAACAAGAAGCAGACCGAGGCGAAGAAGCCCGCGGCCAAAAAAGCCGCCGCTCCTAAAGTGAAAAAGGCCGCAAAGAAACCCGCCGCTGCAAAGAAGCCCAAGAAGGTAACAGCCAAGAAGCCCGCAGCTAAGAAGTCCCCCAAGAAGGTCAAGAAACCCGCTGCCGCCGCTAAGAAAGCCACCAAGAGCCCCAAGAAGGCAGCCAAGAGTCCTAAAAAAGCCAAGGCAGCCAAACCTAAGACCGCTAAGCCCAAAGCGGCCAAGGCCAAAAAAGCTGCACCCAAGAAGAAGTAAACATGTTCCTGTTTTATTAACTTCGTTTTCTTAAAACGGCTCTTTTAAGAGCCACCTATTTCCTCCCATAAAGAGTCGCGTTTCCTAAACACATACATACATATAAGCATGCATGCGAACATACAACTATTCATACATATTTTGTGGAGAGTGTAATAAGCAAGGAGTTAAAAACACTAAGTATGACTGGTCCTGTTTTATGTGTAATGATTTTGTCACACATCCTCTTAAAACTGTCCGTATAAATGTGTATATGTATGTGCACTCACGTATATGAGCTACTTACATAATGTAATTGTTAGTGTAAATGTTATTGTGACATAATATAAAGTAATTGTTGCTTAAGAGAAGCTTTTCTGTATCATACATTACACGGGCGGGAGAACGGAGGAGAAGAGAGGGGAGGAGTGGGGCAGTATGTGAGGGGGCGTGTATGTGTTTCCCTGGGACTTGACGGCGCGTTTATGATTGGCTAGGCTGTGCCTTCTCTCTAAGCCAATAGGAGAGAGGCCAGTTTGCCTATATCATACCGTTTCGAGCGCTCTCCAAGTTTACTTCAGTTTTGTTCCACGAACGTATCTGACTATCAAAATGAGTGGTCGAGGAAAGACCGGTGGTAAGACTCGGGCTAAGGCCAAGACTCGCTCATCCCGTGCCGGCCTTCAGTTCCCTGTGGGCCGTGTTCACAGACTGCTACGTAAGGGTAATTACGCCCACCGTGTGGGCGCTGGTGCTCCTGTCTACTTGGCTGCCGTGCTGGAGTATCTGACCGCTGAGATCCTCGAGTTGGCTGGTAACGCCGCCAGAGATAACAAGAAGTCTCGTATCATCCCTCGTCATCTGCAGTTGGCCGTGCGTAACGACGAGGAGTTGAACAGACTGCTTGGAGGTGTAACCATCGCTCAGGGCGGTGTGCTGCCTAACATCCAGGCTGTTCTGTTGCCCAAGAAGACCGAGAAAGCAGCCAAGGCCAAGTAAAGTCGCTCTCGTGTTCTAACCAAAAGGCTCTTTTAAGAGCCACCCATTTCCACAGAAAAAGTGCAATTTCCCCAGATAAAGTGTAAATAATACAAATGTAATATTGTTTCATAGACTCACACGGCATAAACCACATGATTTATGACATGGTAAAATTAACAAATCAATATGTACGACTTATTTTTTCACCATTTATCTATCTTTACATATTTCACTATATATGTATACATTAGCCAAGTTATAGATCACTTGCAGTAGCAAAACCAACAATATAGACGATTAAAAGTGGCGCAACAAACGTGTTTGTGTAATGCACATGGAACAAAAATATTAATAATGCTAATAATAACAACAATAATAATAAGCAAAATGAACGAAATATTCAATATATTTTTTTAAAAGGTATATACTTTAAATGCGATTGTAAGCTGTGTTCTAAAAGCACAAAGAAACAAAGGAAAGTATTATAAATCCCGCCAACAGCATGGAGGAAATACTGTGTTTCTGAAACGAGGCAGTGGCAGAACGCCGACCAGTAAGTGACATTTGACGTAAGCACGATCGTCCAATGAAAAAAGAGCTTCATCAAGACGCCCAATGAGCGCGGAGCGGCTCTGGTGCTTAAATAGAGCGTGTTGGGCGGGCTGACATATTCTGTTCTACAGTTGGTGAAGTGCAGAGTTCCAGACGCGATGGCAAGAACCAAGCAGACCGCTCGTAAATCCACCGGTGGTAAAGCGCCGAGGAAGCAGCTCGCCACTAAGGCTGCCCGCAAGAGCGCCCCGGCTACTGGCGGTGTGAAGAAACCTCACCGTTACAGGCCAGGTACCGTGGCTCTGCGTGAAATCCGCCGTTATCAGAAGTCCACTGAGCTGCTCATCCGCAAGCTGCCCTTCCAGCGCCTGGTTAGAGAGATCGCTCAGGACTTTAAGACCGATCTGCGCTTCCAGAGTTCTGCCGTCATGGCTCTGCAGGAGGCCAGTGAGGCTTACCTGGTCGGTCTGTTCGAGGACACCAACCTGTGCGCCATCCATGCCAAGAGGGTGACCATCATGCCTAAGGACATCCAGCTGGCCCGCCGTATTCGCGGAGAGCGTGCTTAAACAGGGTTACATAAGTTTGTTTCATATGTGCTTTGTTTTATAACTATTTTATAAGATTGCATTTGTGTTATTGAATAAACCCTAAAAAGGTTATTGAAATGATTTAGAACTTCAATTTTGTAGCTAAAACTATTCCTGTAATAATTATAATAATTATAATAAATAATTATAATTTATAAATACTTTGATTTAAGTTAAAAAGTATACAATAAAGCGTGTAAATAGTGTGTTATTTAAGTGTATTTGTTGGTTTATTTCACTTATTGTGTACTGTTGGTTGTCTAGGAAAATCATCTAGAAAACATTTAGATTAAGTAAGAACTTTACATTGTTCACAGGACCCAGGGTCCCATCCTTATTTCCTTGACAGGTCTAAGCTTTCACCTTAGGGGGATTGGGGCGCTACACTTAGTACATCACAATTACAAAACACTTATGAACTGCACTGTTGTGCTGAACTCACATGACAAAGTTGCAGTAAGGTACAAGATGTAACTTATTTCTAGCACAACTAGATGGAGATGATGTCTGGACATAATTTTGAACTCCACTTTACAAGTCACTTAAACCTTGAAGATTTTCAGTTTAGCTACCAGTCCAACCACACCACACCAACGTCTGCATTTCTAGTAAAAATACAGTGGCCATTGATGAGCTGATTAATACTAAATAGATCAGGTAGTCCTCTACACCAAGCATTTACAGACGTATTACAGTAAATACGCAGAAGTGGTAAAGCATTGCATTCATCAGAAACGACATTAATGTTTTTGTAGGTGTGTTTGTTAAAAGTCTAAAACCAAGTACATTTATAAACGTGTTTAAATTGGTACTTACACATCCTAACACACTGACATCTTCAGCTCTTCATTTCAATCATCTGCTCTGCTTTCACCTGGTCGTGCAGACGTGCACCTTTACGCAGACTCACGATTGGCTGTGGGTTTGTAGAGGGGCGGGACAAGGGCTGAAAAAAACGGACGCATCTAGAGAGGGATAAATTCCAATTGGCTACGACTGGATTAGGGTGTAATTTGATTGGTCCACACTCCTGGACAAAATATGGGCCAACCCTAAAACTGCACTGATATTTAGAAAGAAAAACAAGCCAGGCATTAATATGGAATGATGGTCTGAACACCCAGACGTGTTAATCTGAGTTCTACATCAAACATTCAAATCTTTTTATGAATTTACCTTTCTGCACAGGAAGACGTTTTAAGTTAATTTTCCTTCTCCAGCCCCCATTCCCCAAACAGTTCACTGCAGCAAGGAGGAGTGAGAAGCAAATGGTGGCGTAAAAGATGCAGAAGTGATTCTGAAGAGTTTTTGCTCATTTTCTGAGAGGTGGTTTGCTGTTAAGACCATTAAAAGTGACTTTGGCTTTGGTCAATGTTTTGCACAGAAGCATATTAATTTGTCATTTATTTAGTGAATAGTTAGACAAGCCACTTATATATGCATGTAAGAATGGAAAACTGAGCAAACTATTCACAATGTAGAAAGGAGATGCATGTGTAGATGCTGTGTAAAAGGCAAGGTTTTTTTTGATGAAACATTGTCTTTTTGGTTAGACAAGTTTGGTGTGAAGGAACTCCAGTGTCCTGCACAGAGCCCTGAATTTTGTACAGATGCTGAATTTGTCTTCGTAAACACAGCATTAGCTTTCACCCTCCCATGCTTCATGACTGCAAGAGGATAGAACAATGTGGAGGTTGGGCTTTTGTTCTACTGTTTGAAATACTATAAATTTGATTTATTTTTATTCAGGTTTTCCACAGTCATTTAAGACAAAATTGGAATTAAGCAAGTTCATCACCATGATGATGTTCACCTGTTCAGCCTTGCATGCAGCTGTCAACTTTTCTCAGGTGGGTTCATTCTTTTTTAGTCATCTGTAAAACTCACTTATTTGTGTTTACATGATTAACTGTTATTAAACCAAGCAAATACAGATAGGACTGTAGTGTGCCTTAAAGTGGCATACATATGTATTACAACACGGCTAGTTTATAGTGCTACGGATCCTACGGATTTTAACTTATCGATGCCCAATTGCCCAGCCGCAATGCCCCCTCCTAATGCAAAAGGCTTAGTGACAGAAGAAGAGATTTTGTCTTTTCTTCCGGATGTGAACAGTACTTGCAATGTGCTCCTCGTACTGTCCATGCTATCACAGCCAGCAGTTAACTTTGTGAGTATAATCAACACATTTTGTGTCCTGTAGCTCTCACTGACATGGGTGTAAATATTTAACAATGACATGGGTGTAAATTGTTAGCAAAGGTGGGTAGATTACACAAATTATCACGAAGCAGATTTCATCAGACAGAAATGTGTACAAAAGTGATTGAAACATAAGTAAATAAAAATATAAGTTATATTGACCCCACTGTTTCAAACCAGTGTTTTTGTTTTTATTTGCATTTTAAATACTGTATTTTTTAACTATACTATATCTTATTTTTTAAACTGTTATAAAACCTAGAGCAGTGATTCTTTTTATAAATTTAAGTCTGGTAGTTATTGGGCAGATTTAGCCTTTACTAAAGAAGATTATCTGAAGACAAAAAGACCCAATGTTATCATATTATTTATATCAAGTTTTAACTATTTTGAGACCTGCTGCCATGAATAACAAGTTCATAAAAAACACAAATCTATGTTTATGTGGCAGTAAATTCCAACACTACAAAAGTATGTTTTTTATTTTATTTAGTAATTTAGTAATGTTTTTTATTTTTGGTTTATTGTACTGTAGGTGCCCTTGTGCCAGTACCGTGAGTGGTACTTCAGAAGTGGTGACCATCACAGGCTCGTGGAGATGGTACTAAAAGAGCTAGGAGCCATTGCTGATGACATTATCAAGAGAATCCACGATTCAACCCCCCACAGCACTGCAGCCCCCACCCCCCCACTGGCTGCCCTCGCCCGGTCATTATTATTATATTACAATATTTAAGCTACGTGAAATACTAAAATACAATGAAATATCAGAATACATGCAATCAAAATATACTGTTTGTTTGTTTGTTTATTAGGATTTTAACGTCATGTTTTACACTTTGTTTACATTCATGACAGGAACGGTTGTTACATATTACACAAGGTTCATCAGTTCACAAGGTTATATCGAACACAGTCCTGGACAATTTAGTGTCTACAATTCACTTCACTTGTATGTCTTTGGATTGTGGAAGGAACTGTTTTTTTTTTTTTTTTTTTTTTTTTTTTTTTTTTTTCATTTTTTTCATTTAAATAATTTCCTTTTTTATGGCCAGGATGGATAAGTGTTTTACTCTACTCAGAATGAAAGTATCAGCTGGCCTTTTTCTTCACGTATTGCTTTGGTGATGAAGAAAAAAAAGAAAATGTTCGGCTCCTTTGGCAGGAGGTTGAAGTAAAGATGTGTGAGGAAAAGCTTCCAGCACCTGGTATTCCCAGGCGGTCTCCCATCCAAGTACTAACCAGACCCGACCCTGCTTAGCTTCCGCTCACGCAATACTGCTATTTAATCCACACAGACAATTATTGCAACATATCAAATTATTTATTTAAATCACTGCAAATGCTTAAAGCACTTTCAAGCAAAAACGTGTACAAGTACAGAATTTCCTTAAAAACATTCTTACTTTACTCCATGCAACTTTCAAAATACATTTAAAACAACACATTTAAAATAACACAATGTGCATTAGCTTAACATGTACAAAATTCATGTTAATTCATATTACAGAAAAACACTTTTACTGTTAAATATATCAGTATTGAATGCATAGTACAACAATGAACAATGAATCTAGATAAAGTTACATTAGAAATAACACAAGAGCTTCAGAAATGCAGGGTTACAGAAACACAGTAGTTTTGGTATAAAACTCCACTCAACACTGTCGACTCACATACCCGACTTGAAATGAACCGTGTTCCTAGGTAGATCCTGGGTAGCAAACGTAGTGAGGTAAACCACTTCTCAACCTGCAACCTGCTTTGTTCTTTTCCCTTAACAATCCAATCATTGTTCACCTGTAATCACAGAAAGATCATCTTTAGCAGTTCTATTCAATTTAATACAGTATCCTCAAAATAAATCTAATCTTTCTGAAAAATACAATATTTTGTAAGGATCCTGTGGCGACTGTTAAACGATGTCACAGTTTACAGCGTCGCAGGAGATTAGCTACTATGCTAGCGCTGTCGTGTCGTATATTTCACCTAACCTGACTAACTTAGCTTTTAAACATGAAACTCACAGTCATTTGTACAATGGAACATTTACTTGTTTTACTTTGGAAAAAAGTTGCCGACAACTAATGCTAACGCTCCTATAGTGCACAACAGTCCCGATAACCGTGACTAGTGTTAATTTATTGTCCTAACTGTCGTAGACTCTTTACCTTTATTTTTTGCTGGTTCCCAGTTTTGGTGTAAAAAATCCTCTTCTGCTCCTGCTCCACTGCGGCTCCATCCATCATAGCCGAACTGTTTCTGTGTGCGCGCCTCTCCTAAACTCCTTCCCGTAAAACCTGAGATAATGTGGTGGTTCCGAAGCTGAACCGTTAGGCAAACAATGTCAGTTTAAAACTCTCACAGCTGAAAATTAGGTGGAATCTTGTCAATAAAATCGTTTGGCACCAAAGGTAATTACAGTAATTTACCTCAATGTCAAAAATACAGTAAATCTCTGTATTCAGTATTTGGCATCAGGCAAAATTGTCATGATGCAGTGGAAAATACTGTTATGTACTGTAAAAACTATTTGCAGTATTTTACTGTGTGGTATGTGGTTAATAACTGTAGAAATTACAGAAATGTCTAACAGTGTGTGCTGGCTTGTTTTATTGTAATTCTTAAATGAACGCTATTAATGTTGATATTAATATTTTTGTTTCTTGTTTCTTTGTTTTGTTTTAGAGAGCTGCCAGCCAAATGTTAAGAAATCAGCTTGCCGTGTGAAACAGTACAGGTTCATGATTACTGTAAAGAGCTGTTTGTGCTGAGGTGTCTTTGTCTTAACGATGAGGTGCCGATTGTGAAATGACGACTCCGTTGACACAGTTTATTTGCAATTAAGAAGTTTATTACAGAATAATAGCAGTGTCGCTCGGACAGCCTGGCTTTGTCCGGAGAGAGCTTGTGTTCGGATCTGCTGCTCTCTGACTCCAATGAAATTTGCTTCTCCTTAAATACTTGAATATCCATACAAAAAACATATGGAATGTATCGGGTGTGTCATTTTCTTAAAACTCAGTAGAGGTTCCCACAGTCCTACTGACAGTTAGGGCCTCTGTGTGATTAATATATTTTCTATAGAATAACAGAAATGTATGCATTTAAAATGGATCCCAGATGTGGGATTGCAACCGAATACACCCCGGCCTCCTTATGGAATGTAGAGGTCTCATGAGAGGCATCCCAGAAGTGTGGGAAACACTTCTACACAATAACCTATATATGAGATTGTTTTAAAAGGAATATTAAAAAGAGATATCTGACCAAATTATTTTATACGAACCTTCCAGACACCTCATATTCCCCCCTTTGGGACTAATTAGTCTCAAAAATCAAAAGAATAACATAATGAACAATGGTTATAGACATAACATAATCTAGTTCCTCCCACATGTATGTTTCCCCAACTTAAATGTAGCACTTAGCGACTTTTATGGAGTGCAAGGAGCGAAAAACCTATCAGGCAGTGTCATCCTTCTGAAATGTCCATCAATCAATCAATCAATTTAGACAGGAAAAACTCACTCGCGACCCCTCTGCCCAGGCGGCCACATATTGTACTCCAGTCCAATTGTCCCCAGAATCTAAAGGAGGAACTATTATATTTGAAAGGATCACATCCAATTTTACCCCAAATTACAAACGAAACTATTATATTTGATAGGATTATGATTTTAGCAAATACATTCGAAAACCTCAGAAAAGAAAATCAATAAAATGTCCAAAGGTCAACGGGTCAACCCCTCGGATTGATCTATTGGACCTTGTTCCTACCTATCAATCAATCTGTCCCTAACCATCGAGAAACAAACAAAAAACTCTGAGGTCCCCAAATGTACCTACCTCATAACCGAACATTTTTCATTAAAGACTAATACCTCCAAAAACAACATAATATCACATTAAGTACTCCAAAAACAACATAATATCACATTAAGTACTCATAATTACATACTACAATTATAACAGCACACATCTTATTTGCATAGTATAACATAAGAAAGACATAAGAATGTATCACACTGCAGCTCCTCAGCAGCGCTGACTCTCCATGTGACTCCATGAAGTCTTGATGATGTATTGAATCTTGACATTCATCACAGAGTCCTTGTTCAGAGTCTATCAGTCCATTCTTATTGTCCTCATGTGAGCTGTATGAACCCCTTCAGCACATCAGGGTCCTCGACTAATCAATCAACCAAAAAGTGGTCTCCCCCCTTTCATACTAAAAGGAAAGAAAGAACACCAACCAGTATCTTTTGCATAAACAACAGATGCAAATTGAAACATCAATTAACTCCTTATACAAAAATGTAAAATCACAATATCATACTCTCATATTCCCCCAATCTCATTACTCCATGGTAAAACTACCAAACAAAATAACTAAAATAAACGGTAGGACTACAGCCATATAACGAGATTATAACGAAATTACATATTCAAAATGGATACGTCTCCATCAGTTCACCTTCCACCATCAGTTCTTCGACATCGTCCATGTCAGTCCCTCGTAATAAAGGCATCTGTATCCTATCACCAGGCATCACAACACCTACCCATCTCATTATCATAGCCTTTGCAAAGGTCAATAACAGCGTACAAAAACAAAACATCACACACAATGATAGAAGAACCGCTACCAAAATCTGAACCAACACTGCTCCCAACGGTCCTAATTTCTCTTGCAACCAAGCATTCGCAGACCATCCAGCTCCTGCTGACGCTCCAAACGCATCCCTTATATTCTTCAATGCATCTATAACACTAGTCATATTATCTGAACTATCAGGAATCAAAGTATAACAAGCATCTCCTGTCAAGTTCAAAGCTACACACAGGCCACCCTGTTTGGCCAAAATGTAATCAAGAGCCATATCATGTTTCAGTAACGTCAATCTGTGACTTTTCTGAGTATTTGATAAGTATTCAAACCCTCTCACAGTTTCATTCGCAAAACCCTGTAGGGTGTAGGTAATATTATCAATGTGATCTGCTAAAAATGTCACACCATACCATGGAAATAAGCCTATACCCCACTTTTCTCCTATACTTATTCTCCAATGGTAGGCCTCTAGATTATGAAATTGTGCCATGTCCCTTTTCTTTCTACTTCCAGAAACAGCCTCAGATTGGCTCTCATCCGGTCTTTCACCTCTCTGAATAGTAAAAACCTCATATGGCAGCTTCAATGTTGCCATGTAACAACATCCTATCCATCCATATGGCAGAAATATATAAGCTTTATCACCACAAACCCACCAAATATCTTTAAAATTTCCTATAGTCACATTTCCAGGCAAAATCTGATTCCTCACCATCAAAGTTCTGCTTTGTTTACGGTGTGGCATATAAAAAGTCACCTTAAATAAATCACTCTTAGCCTTCTGCTTACGCTTACCCAAATCCATTATATAATTGTCACAATCTGATATTCCCATAAACATTCTAGTTCCTTTATGAGTGTCATTTGAACAAAAACAATCTTTAGCTCCAACAGATCTTACCTCTATTGCATCAGGAACTGCTGTCAATACATTTTCATGCTGATCAAGTAAATTCACATATGGTAAATCTCTCAACCAAGAACAATTATTCTTAGGTCTAAACAAATGCACTGACAAAGCCATCAATCTATCTCCTCCTGATTGCTGCTGAAATAATAACCATGACAGCACATAGTATTGACATATAGAAAGCAACGGCTCTGGTTCCGTTTCCAAAATTGAAGGCCATGTCCCTGGTGTTGGAACTTTCACTATACATGGACCATTCAGTCGTCTAACTGATCTTACTGAATGAGTTAACTGCTGAAACCACAAATTCCTACTTGCCCATGGGTCTGAGATTTGTAACACTGAAGAATCGAATCCAAATGCTTTCCACTTAGTTTCTCTCTTCTGTAATGAACGGTACTGGTCAGTCATTTCTTCTGATGTCCAGTCAAAATCTAAGAACTGATCTTTAACATCCAAAACAGTCCTCTGAGTTGTCACAGATGAATCTACACCCTTCTCTTCTTCCATCTGCTTCCCAGATTTAGATATCTTACTACTACTATTTACACTAAGCTCTATCTTTAACATAGGCTTCTGAGTTATATTCACCACTTCCTTAAAGTTCAAAGTCGTCATGTCAGGTGTTTGAGTCACCTTTACAAAATTCCTAGGCAACATCGTTGTCACCGTATTATTAACAAAGGTTGCCCTTATATCAACCTTACTTGTAATATTTCCAGAAGTGACAAAAGTAGATGCTTTCACCATCACTGTAGTAGCTTCTATTCTCTTCAAAATCTCAGCTACAGTAGTAATCTCCACTGATGTATTAACACTCTTAGTTGTTTCCGGAACTAAAGTAATACTCCTCATCTGTGTTCTATTTACCCCTAGAGTAGTCGCTGTAGTAGCTTGCTCCTCAATTCTCTTAGCAACCGTAAACATCTCCACAGGACTCAAATCTACTATCATAACCACCACTTTACGAGTTATATAACCTCCTCTCCAACTATTTACCAAGGGAATGAATTTAAACTCCGGCTCATAATAAGTACATGTATATTCCCCTAGGTCTCTTCTAGTAATATTTCTCACAAAAAGTGTACAATCATCACTGACTGTCAACCACCTTACGTCATTCAGCAAAATATATTTCCTCTGATCAAGAGGCACAGTATCAACCTCAGATCCCATTAACAACTCTTCATCACGACTATTCCTCCACACAGGAGGATTACTACCACCAACATTAAACCTCGAGCATTTACAGGGAAGATAAACTGCTCCTCCTAACTTGGCTCTAACTACCTTCTTCTTAAGAGTTGACACCATTGTCACCATCTGAGGCGCTACCGTAGTTAAACATAACACACTCATACTTTCAGAATCATTCAGTGCTGAAAGATTACACTTCTCTGAAGTTCCTACCACTCTAGTTGTCATAACGCTTTGGCCTAACCCTTTTCCTAGCTGGTCTTGGACTCCTTTGTTTACCTGTGTCTCTGCATTCTCCTGCATCAGAATCACTTCCCTTTGTAACCTCTGGCGCTTCACACTCCTCAGGAACAGGCTCTGCTGTTCCTGGGACATATTGAAAATCAACGTCTCCAAATCTCCTTTCCTGCTCACTAACTGCAGAGTCATCTCTGACATCATCAGACACAGGCACACTCCCATCAACATCTTCCACATTATCTTCCACAACATTCCCTTCTAACTTTCTTGAACCTTCAACTTCCTGACTTTGTGACTCTAGTACCTCTTCACTTGGCGCTTTAACACAATGCGACAAATGGTACCACGTTGGAGACCCCTTAACCTGAACCGCAGTTCCCGTACTGCGAACAACTTCAAACGGTCCTTCACGGCGTTCGTTATACCACTTTCTTCTAAATACCTTCACAAACACCTTGTCTCCAGGTTGCACTGAACACTTCCTTTGTTCGTCCAGTCTCTCCTGCACCTCCTCTTTCTTTTGCCTGTCAGAAACGTACGCGGATATTCTTTTATGCAGATTAGCCATATACGCAACATATGCTCTCATTTCATCCTCTAAAAGGGCTAAGCTTGGACCCTTTCCACTTGTACGCAAACAAGGCATCGGCATCAATCTACCTGTAACCAATTCATGAGGTGTCATATGTAACTCACGCAGCTCACTCGAGCGACACACCATTAATGCCAATGGAAGTGCTGCTATCCAATTCAACCCCGTATGCTGGCAAATTTTCACAATGCGATTTTTCAAAACACCATTCATCTTTTCACAAATCCCTTGACTTTGCGGATGATAGACCGCACCAAGACGCTGTTTAATTCCCAATTTTTGCAAAATCAATTTCACTGTTTTATCCACAAACTCTTTCCCATTATCTGAGGATATCCGATCTGGAAGTCCCCACCTGCTTATGACCTCTCTACACAAAAACTTAGCAACAGACTGGGCATCCTTTCGCTTGGTTGGACAAGCCTCAGGCCATCGTGAAAATCTATCCACAACAACCAACATATACCTCTTTCCTTCAACTGGCTTTATCATATCCACAAAGTCCACAACCAACTCACGCATAGGACCTCTCGGAGTTGGAATATAACCAGGAGGAACCATCACTCCCCTTCGAACATTATTTTTCAGACAGATAGTACATCTACCTATAACATAATCAATCTGCTCAAGCAGACATGGTGCCCAAAAACCATACTCCTTTGTAATCTTACGTTTAACTTCCCCCCTTGCAACATGAGCCAACCCATGTGCTTCCTGAATCATTAGACCTAACAGGTCTGGAGGTGCTACTATTAATCCCTCATGATTTCTCCAAAGACCAGTAGAATCCTTGGTGGCACCTCGGTCTAGCCACAACTGTTTATCCACATCAGGAACAGCTTCCTGAAGTAAAATGACATCCTTAAGTGTAATTTTTTCTTCCAAATTCACTTCATGCGTAACCAGAAACACTTCACCCACTTTGTCTGCTCCTGTAACTGCCTTTGCAGCTTCATCAGCTGCTTTATTTCCTTGTGTGACCCTTGACATATCCTTTTTATGTGCTGCACATTTAGCTATTGCTATTTCCTTGGGCTTCATCATAGCATGCAACAGTTTCATTATTTGAGCATGATGCTGTATTGGGGAACCATCAGTTTTCTTAAACCCTCTGTTCTTCCACACTGATCCAAACAAATGACACACATTGTGCGCATAGGCGGAATCAGTATATATTGTCACTCGCTTACCTTCCGCCAACAAACATGCTTCAGTTAGCCCCACAAGTTCAGCAAGCTGCGCAGATGCAGGCTGCAGTATTATTTCAGCCTTCTCAATAACAAATCCAGCTCCTTGGGCTTTCACTACTGCATAACCAGCACTCAACTTATCTTCCACACGATAACAAGAACCATCAGTCCAATATTCTACATCTGCTTCATGCAGTGGGAGAGCTTGCAAATCTGACCTAAGTTTCATATACCTCTCTGCTTCCTTAACACAATCATGTGGTTCACCATCCTCAGGAGTTGGCAAAGTCTCAGCTGGGTTCACTGTAACACACCTCACTAAAGTGACATCTTCCTGCTCTAAGAGTCTATGATAGTCCCTAAGCCTAGGCATAGTCAATGTATACTTGCCATAATTCAAAAGATTTCTAAGGCTATGATGGGTAAGAATTGTTACCGGATATCCCATCGTAACAGATGATGCTTTATCATACATTAAAGAAACTCCCACCATTGCTCTGTAGCACAGGGGTAACCCCAATTCTACTTCTGAATACGCAGTAGAATAATAAGAAACAGGTTGAGGGCTTGTTCCTGTTCCTGTTGGCTGACAAAGAACTGCACATGCATATTTACCCCCAATAGAAGTAGACACATACAACAGAAAATTCCTAGAATAGTCTGGAAGCGCTAGCGCCGGAGCCTCCTGTAACCTTCGTTTGATCGTCTCAAAAGCCAAAAGGCCATCCTGTGTCCACGAAAGATTACAATGCAATTGCGCATTCCCTGTATCTTTAATCATGGCTCTCAAAGGCCCCGTTAAACTAGCATAATCCTCTACCCATGCTGAAGAATAGCCAGCAATGCCAAGAAATGTCATCATTTCTCTGACCGTTCTAGGCTTTGGAGCCTTGCGAATAGCTTCCAACTGACTATCAGCAATACTTCTATGTCCCTGTGTTATTGTTTGTCCCAAATAAACCACTCTCTCCTGACAATACTGCAGCTTTTTCAGAGAGACCTTATGCCCCTTCTCTGCCAGTATCTGTAACAACCTAACTGAGTCCTTGTGACATGTTTGCTCATCTAATGAACAAATAATAATATCATCCACATACTGAATAACCGTGCTTTTTAGCATCTGATCTAACCCTGTCAGATCATCCTTCAATACTTTATTGAATATATGAGGACTATGTTTAAATCCTTGCGGCAACCTCTTATACTCATAAAACTGACCTCTGTATGTGAATCCAAATAAGCCCCAACTTTCTATACCAAGTGGAACACTAAAAAACGCACCACATAAATCTATCACTGTAAAATGTGTCGCATCTGGAGGCATTTGGGCTAACAAAGTATGCGGATCCGGCACTTCTGCTGGAAAATCAGCCACTACTTCATTCACTGCTCTTAAATCATGTACCAGGCGATAAGAATCGTCTGGCTTCTTCACAGGCAACAAAGGCGTATTACTCTGAGGATTCTGTGTTATCTTCAAAACATCTGCTTTCAAAAGTCCTTCAATTTGTGGTCCAATCCCCCTAATTGCCTCTTCTTTCAATGGATACTGGTTCCTCCAAGGAAGTTTAACTCCTGGTCGTAGTTCAACTTTCACTGGTTGAGCTGACTTCACCAGTCCAATATCAGCACTATGCTGAGACCATAAACATCCTGGAACTTGTTGCAACATCTCTTCTCTTATAAAGTTTCCATCCAACTTAGCACTGCAAATGGACTCATGCGTCATCCGCACAGTTTGTGGCTGTCCCTGCCCTTGAGCAGAAATCATAATCTTAATAAAACGCTGGTCCTCACTTCTCCAAATTGCAAGATTCTCCTTCATCGGTAGAAAAACAGCTTCCTCTGCTTGCACCATCATTTCTCCTATGTGCTTCTGCTCATAATCCTCAGACACCAACAAAGTCACATGTGGGACACTCTTTTCAATATCAAACTCCTTGGACAAATAATCATCTCTATCTATCTTCATAGCTGCCCCTTGTGGTCCCAAAACTATGCAGCACGAACGAAGTTGAACTTGCTTCGGTTGACATTTCAACCATTCCTCTGAATTCGATTGGGCAGCATCCTTGAAATACTTAAGCGTACAGTGATATGGATACTCCGGGAGCTTCGCATTAGGCATGTTTGCTACAATAAACTTCTCCCACAACTTGGCGGGCTCCAAAAATTCTGCACCAAGATTTCCAATCCAGAATACTGAAGAGACCTCAGTCTCCACTGACATCAACAATTGGTGCACCACATCATTTGGCACCTCCACCAGACAGCCGTCAGGTGTACACTTTATCGTACAGTTCAATCTACATAAAGCATCTCTTCCCAAAAGTGCAATAGGTGTATGTTCTGATACCAATATAGGTATTGTAGTCTTCAGATTTTTATAACAAAGCTCAATCGGTTTTGTGAGAGGTACCAGCTGTTTTATTCCCTCAAACCCAATTGTCCTAATCCATTGATTAGACATAGGGAGATGTATAGCATCTTCAGGTCGAATACAGGTGAAAGCCGCTCCACTATCCGCCATCATTTCCAAAGGTCTATTATTTACTTTCACCTCTATTGTTGGATCTTTCTCCGACCCTGATGCTACCAGCTGACACCCCCCTTTTGGGTCCTCTGGGCACCTCTAAAATCCTTGCTCCGGGCCCCTGTAAGGGTTCACAGGTCCCTCAAAAGACCTCGGTTGGCCCCTAAATCCTCCTCTTCGGAAATTTCTTCCTCTGAAAATTCCTCCTCTGAAATTTCCTCCTGGCCTGTTGCACTCCCTGGCAAAGTGACCAAACTGTCCACAATTAAAGCACACTTCCGAAGACTGTTGAAAATACGGATTAAATCTTCCTCCTCTTCCTATGTTTCCACGACCTCTTCCTCTCCAGGTCTGCACTTGACCAAACAATGGCTGTGGGTAAGAAACAACTGGAACCACTGATGATGACTGAGATGGTTGAGGCTGAGCCTGGCTCGGCTGTACTTGTGGCAATGGTGGATTTTGCTGAGACTGACTCTGTATAACCACAGCCTGCTTCTTCTCCTTCTTCTTATTATCCACCAATTGTATTTGGTTAAGTTTTCTAAGGGTTTCTTGGTCCTGCTCTTTTTGATCATGCTCCTTCTTCCTATACAGCTCCACCTGGTGGGCTATATGATCTGTATAGACACCCTTTTCCATGCTTCCAAGACCAACCACCTCTGCTAGCTTACTCCTCACCGGCAAAGGCAGCCCCTTCTGTATTTTAGCTCTCAAAATTGACTGCTCCATTCGATTCAAGTCCGGATCATTTCCTGTGACATTTCTCCACACTTGATGGGCTCTCGAGACATATGCCCTCGGGTTTTCTCCCTGGCCCAATGGCTCAATGAGAATATTATCTGGATGCACATTTGTCGGAAACGTATCTCTTAGCGCTCTCCACACTCGACCTCTATTCGCAGAAAACAGCTCCGGGTCATTCACAGCAGTCCCCACATATCGATTAAGCCCTGCTTTCTGTAGAAGCTCCTCCATGGCTGGAACCCCAAGGAGATTAGCTAGAAGTCTCTTAATATCTCCTACAGCCGATTGTGTCCCCACCATAATCTCTTCCAGCTTTGAAATCCAAGGATGGGCTCCATCCTGAAGAGTAGGCAACTTCTCAAGTATATCTGACATATCTGTATTCTGCCAAGGCTTGTACTCCAAACTCTGTCCTCGGATGACCACTGGACACATCTTCTCCAGTGACTTCCCTTTTCTTGAACGCAACACATACTTTCTGTCCACTTGTTTGGAGTCTTCTTTCTGCAACTCTTTCTTCTGTATCTGCAATTCCCTTAATTGCTCCTCCAGCTCTTTCCGGCCTTCCGGACTAGTAGATTCTTCCAGGCGTGAAAGACATTGATCTATACTTTTTCCTACCTTTCTTAAAGCCTTCTGTTTGTTCTCAATTCTGGTGCTGGATGTTGCAGGAAAAAACCCTCTTGAATACATAGGACCATCTGAATCACTATCGCTACCTCCATTTTCACTCTCCTTAGAGCTTTCATCTCCTGAGTCTTCTCTCCTCCTTGTTTTATCTCCTCTCTTTTCCGCTTTAGCCAATATCTTCCTGACTGCAGGGTCATATCCTCCCATGACCTCCTCCAGATCACTTCGATCTTCATCATCTTCAAATTCCATCCTCCTGATCCTCAGCTCACCCTTAGTTTTCAAAGATGTCGTCTTCTTCTTACTTTTAGAACTTGGGTACATCTTTATGGTCGTTTCCGCTTGTCCCATTTCTATTATTCGATCATCCTCATTTCTGATTTGATAATTGCCCTCCTGACTGATCACTGGGAGCTGGGGATAAACCTCCTCAAATTTCACATTCTTCTGATAGGGAGGGGGTTTTTTCACTGAGTCCACATGTGAAAAAGGCACATTGACTTCCGCCATTCGTTTTTCTATTTCTTTTGTGCTTTTTTCTATTTCTTCTGCACCTCTATCTCTCTTCTCTTTTGCAGCTCTCATCCGCTTCTGCCCTTCATTCTCAAACAACTGGAGAATGCCAAGCTCCTCTTGTCTTTTTCTTTACGTTTTTCACCTTTTTTACCCTTCTTTTGATCAGCTTTATATGTAGACACAAGCACCTGCATTGTATTAATTACATCTGGATTAAACGTTCCCTCCAATGGCCAAGGTTGGTTAATCTCAGGCCAACGCTTATTCCACTTCTCCATCATCTTTGGGATGCCTTTAACTAAAGAATTATTCTTCTGTATCACATCAACAGGAGTAATAACCTTCGCAATTTTAGCGTCCTTCTCTGACATTGTAATGACTTCCTTATGTACCCTTATTGCAAAGAATGAGACTAATCACTATAACTACTTAAAACTATTTCAATTACCACTCCTTTATTTCCCTAAGCAACCGATGTGACACAATCAATAAAACCTAAAATGAATTTGCCAACTCCAAAGGTGACAACCATCCACAACACTAAGCATCTCCTATTATAATAACCAAACACCCAAAGAATCTATCAAATTGTAAGCAAAAGCTCACTCAATTAATCCCCCAAATAAAAGAAAGTCCTATCCCATATGAAACTCAAACTCACACACTCCCACAAGGGACCAACTATCATCAAATAAAGTCCAATTCGCATATTCATTCACCTTAAACCAACAAATAGTCTCAATATCAAACCCCAACACAGCTTAGATCAGAAATCATGCACAGACAATAAAACTCACATTAGCCATCAAAGTTTAGTATATTCCTATAGACGATCAGTCTGTTGCCAAGCCTTTTCTCTCTAAAACTATATCATATAGTGTAAACAAATACACATACTCTTGTATACCCAAATAGATGAATAATAATCATAAAATACACTTAAAATGCAGGTATTGGATAGCAGAGTTTGTGATAATAAACAGGAACACTGGCCTGATTAGATGAATGATGTCATCACACTTCAGTCCTTATTGAACAGCAGCACCTCCACTCCGCGCTGCGCACACAAGGGGAGAATCACCCCTCCTTCTCCTCTGCTCACAGAAACCCACTTTGTAGTCGTCTCATATGAACACACAGGAATCAGAAGACAGGGCAAAGTTTATAAAGTCTTTTACTAAACAGCACTCTATTAATTCACAACTTTGCTCAGGTTTTTTTCCTTCACTTCAACAAACTTTTATACACATGCAAGCATTTGCAGTCAGGCTAAACATTACACCTACAAAGGTTAGGCACGTCAACTACACACACACATACATTAATGTACATGGACCTACTTAGTTCAGTTCCTTCAGTTCCTCTGACTACTTTTCAGTCCTTAAATCCTTACATATTCCTTATTTCTGTTTACATTAAACTCCTTTATATTGTCTATTCCTTAAACTCCTTTTAATAAATTTTTACGTCCTCGGATCTCTGCAAATCTGAATTACATGCATTCTATTCTTCTGCTATCTTAACTATTTGCTATCTGCTCCTCATCCTTCAAACCTCCTGAGGCTGGCTCTCCAATGTCTGTGGTGTCAAAAACTCAACTTCAAACATACTTTATCTTAAAACCACACCACAGCCAGCAGCAGCAAAAATCACATAGATTCATGGCATATTACACACACTCACACATAACTTTACAATTTATTGGTTTACTTATCCTAATTCTTCATAAAAGTGGGCTTAGGGGTCTTTTTTTCTCCTTTTTTTTTTTAAAGCCTGCCCTTACCACACTTCGCATCATCTGGTTTCCATCATTACTCACATTACACTCAACCTCACACTAGACGACACCCTCCAATCACTATGATTGACAGGTCTCCATACCATTTGATTTCCTTACTCCCTAGGCCAAAAACTCCCCCTAAACGTGGGATACTGTCTCTCTCTCCCATACGCACATAGAAGCAGCACCTCTGACGTCACCTTACACAGCTCTCTAAGTCTGGGCAGCCCCCACTTTTTCTCCCCCTCTCACACACACACACAAAGGGATCAGGGAGCAAAAAACAGGACTTTGTTACTTATAAGAATTCAATGCAACTTAGCTGTCAGCACTTCATCTAAACACTAAGCCATGATTCACACTATACTTCTCACCTTAATACTATATCCATTCTTTAAAAATCTTTCTTGGGAGTTTATTGCTTACATTTCAAATGTCCTCATCATTTCTGAGGCTCATAAATTTTTAATTAATTAACCTCCCAAAGAAAGCTCATTAATTATCATTAATTACTTAATTAGCATTAAGCTGTCCTCTTGAAGAAGCTTATTATCTTTACTTATTAATTATTACTCAATAAAAATCAAACAAAAGTCTTCTTCAAGGGCTCATTTTATTTCTAACTAAATATCCTATTGACCACTACAGCAATCTACTACAATAATCACCCACTGACAATTAAGACAGGCGCCACACATTACACATATGCACACATACTTCTGTATCTCTCTCATGCAAAGGGGCTTCTCTCATGGGAGCTCTCTCCTGCACACACACACCCCAACCTAAAGCTCTGCCTCTCAAACAAACACAAACACACACACAGAATCCAAAGAGCCCAGCTCTTTGCACGCACACACATAGTCTTAGACACACAAACTCAATCCTAACACACACAAATATACATTACATAGAGCACACACACATAGACTTAACGCCCTTATGCACTCACTTTTTCCTGCTCTTCCATCTGACATACACACACACACACTTAGAGCTCTCACATACATTCCTAAAAACATTTAATGCTGCAAAGTTGACTAATTCATATTTTCCTTAATGCATGCTTCTTCCTTTACTCTCATTTAATCTTCTTAATTCTTTTTAACTCTTCTCTTTTTCCTTAAAACACTTCACTTTCCTCTTATTTACCTTTGTATTCTCTATTCTTTTCTGTTTCCTTTTAACCTTAAATTTCTCTTAATCCTTAACTTTAATTAATTAGCACCTTATTAATTGCTAACGAGAGAGGATAATTGCTCATGTCTTACAGTCAACAAAGTTAATAGGCCTATACTAAGTCACTCGCATGGCGCTAATTAACACTCTTACTCGTTAATAATCAAGGCTATTCCACATACTTCAACTTTTTTTTTCCCTACTTAAACTTTTTCCTTTTCCATCCCATATTGTCTCTATTTTCACTTTACCCCCCTATTGTGATGTCCATATCACAATAAACCTTGAATTTGGACGGAGCATCATTCCACCGTCCACACCTCACAGTACACACAAGAACGTTGCAGTGCAGCCAAACACCACAGATTACAACACACAGGCTCACGCCCTATCATCATAAAAAATAGAACGCTCACCTGATGTCGTTCTGACAGTGTAGCAGCTACATCAGCATCCCATCCTCGTCGCCATCTGAGGTGTCTTTGTCTTAACGATGAGGTGCCGATTGTGAAATGACGACTCCGTTGACACAGTTTATTTGCAATTAAGAAGTTTATTACAGAATAATAGCAGTGTCGCTCGGACAGCCTGGCTTTGTCCGGAGAGAGCTTGTGTTCGGATCTGCTGCTCTCTGACTCCAATGAAATTTGCTTCTCCTTAAATACTTGAATATCCATACAAAAAACATATGGAATGTATCGGGTGTGTCATTTTCTTAAAACTCAGTAGAGGTTCCCACAGTCCTACTGACAGTTAGGGCCTCTGTGTGATTAATATATTTTCTATAGAATAACAGAAATGTATGCATTTAAAATGGATCCCAGATGTGGGATTGCAACCGAATACACCCCGGCCTCCTTATGGAATGTAGAGGTCTCATGAGAGGCATCCCAGAAGTGTGGGAAACACTTCTACACAATAACCTATATATGAGATTGTTTTAAAAGGAATATTAAAAAGAGATATCTGACCAAATTATTTTATACGAACCTTCCAGACACCTCAGTGCTTTCATACAGTCTGTACAGTTTTTAATGTTTCCTTGACATGTATTTTAAGTAAATATTTCTGAAGTTAAATAAAAAAGAGAAGAATTTTATGATTGTCTGTTTTTCTATAAATAAACATTTCTAATTGATATTTAAAATGTATTTAACATAAACTATTTTAAACTATTTTTTTAAATTGAGCTCAAGATAAGTAGAAATATTGGGAAAAGCAGTTGGTATAACAAAAAAAGAGTTTAATCAACTTGTGTAATAACTTAATGTTTTAAAATCATAAGTTAAATCAACAGAATTAACTTACTTGTTACATCAATCAACCTGCCAGGTAAGTATGAGGTCCAGAAGCACCGCCGAACAGAGACACCGAATCACACACCGTTCACACTCACAGTGACTCCACTCGATAATGAGGGACCACGTTCGCTTTCCCGTGATTTCTGTGGAAGCACTCCGGAGCAGAAAGTGGCGGTATTGCACAAATTAACTGGATTTTAACTTTCGTCAAATAACAAGTCGTTTACCGCCAGAACTGTGAAGGATTCGGTGGCGACACGTTGTCATCAACACTAATCGAAAAAGTAAGTCAAATTAATTTATGTTCGTGTTCGAGTAGGCAACATTCCCACTAGTATAACCAACATTAACATTCGCTGGTTAAATATGAACGTTTCTTAGATGAGAACAGTGCTTCAGTGTAGGCCTACTCGCAGCTAAACCGTCAATCAGCATTATAACGGGAAAAAAATCCCATATTTTATAAACGGCTGTATGGTAATATTGTGGCTCTGTACTTTATGCATCGTTTTGAGGATTTTGCTTACAAAAATATTACACAATTAGCCTATAATATAAGTTGAGTAAGTTTTGTTTAAATATTGCCGTTATGTCTAACATTGTAAGCTATTACAGAAAATAAGTCTGTTGCATCTTTATTTGTTTGTGGTCTTTTAATTAACTAAGGGCATGTACTGAGTTTACCTTATTGATTAAAATATCTTTTCTTAGGTTCCTCATTCTTTTCGCAACGCACACGCACTAAAAGGCATTGTTCTGGTAAGTGCTGTCTTTGTCCTGCCTCTAAATTCATAAAGCTGTGTTTTGTGAGGCTTTAAGATCCACCCATAAGTTTTATATATATATATATACAGTGTATCACAAAAGTGAGTACACCCCTCACATTTCTGCAGATATTTAAGTATATCTTTTCATGGGACAACACTGACAAAGTGACACTTTGACACAATGAAAAGTAGTCTGTGTGCAGCTTATATAACAGTGGAAATTTATTCTTCCCTCAAAATAACTCAATATACAGCCATTAATGTCTAAACCACCGGCAACAAAAGTGAGTACACCCCTAAGTGAAAGTTCCTGAAGTGTCAATATTTTGTGTGGCCACCATTATTTCCCAGAACTGCCTTAACTCTCCTGGGCATGGAGTTTACCAGAGCTTCACAGGTTGCCACTGGAATGCTTTTCCACTCCTCCATGACGACATCACGGAGCTGGCGGATATTCGAGACTTTGCGCTCCTCCACCTTCCGCTTGAGGATGCCCTAAAGATGTTCTATTGGGTTTAGGTCTGGAGACATGCTTGGCCAGTCCATCACCTTTACCCTCAGCCTCTTCAATAAAGCAGTGATCGTCTTAGAGGTGTGTTTGGGGTCATTATCATGCTGGAACACTGCCCTGCGACCCAGTTTCCGGAGGCAGGGGATCATGCTCTGCTTCAGTATTTCACAGTACATATTGGAGTTCATGTGTCCCTCAATGAAATGTAACTCCCCAACACCTGCTGCACTCATGCAGCCCCAGACCATGGCATTCCCACCACCATGCTTGACTGTAGGCATGACACACTTATCTTTGTACTCCTCACCTGATTGCCGCCACACATGCTTGAGACCATCTGAACCAAACAAATTAATCTTGGTCTCATCAGACCATAGGACATGGTTCCAGTAATCCATGTCCTTTGTTGACATGTCTTCAGCAAACTGTTTGCGGGCTTTCTTGTGTAGAGACTTCAGAAGAGGCTTCCTTCTGGGGTGATGGCCATGCAAACCAATTTGATGTAGTGTGCGGCGTATGGTCCGAGCACTGACAGGCTGACCCCCCACCTTTTCAATCTCTGCAGCAATGCTGACAGCACTCCTGCGCCTATCTTTCAAAGACAGCAGTTGGATGTGACGCTGAGCATGTGCACTCAGCTTCTTTGGACGACCAACGCGAGGTCTGTTCTGAGTGGAGCCTGCTCTTTTAAAACGCTGGATGATCTTGGCCACTGTGCTGCAGCTCAGTTTCAGGGTGTTGGCAATCTTCTTGTAGCCTTGGCCATCTTCATGTAGCGCAACAATTCGTCTTTTAAGATCCTCAGAGAGTTATTTGCCATGAGGTGCCATGTTGGAACTTTCAGTGACCAGTATGAGAGAGTGTGAGAGCTGTACTACTAAATTGAACACACCTGCTCCCTATGCACACCTGAGACCTAGTAACACTAACAAATCACATGACATTTTGGAGGGAAAATGACAAGCAGTGCTCAATTTGGACATTTAGGGGTGTAGTCTCTTAGGGGTGTACTCACTTTTGTTGCCGGTGGTTTAGACATTAATGGCTGTATATTGAGTTATTTTGAGGGAAGAATAAATTTACACTGTTATATAAGCTGCACACAGACTACTTTTCATTGTGTCAAAGTGTCATTTTGTCAGTGTTGTCCCATGAAAAGATATACTTAAATATCTGCAGAAATGTGAGGGGTGTACTCACTTTTGTGATACACTGTATATATATATATATATATATTTGCACACTGCCATTCCAAACAAGACTTTAACAAACACCTGAAATCAATAATAATAATAACTCATTTAGTTGTTTTGAGTTAGTCTAGTTAGTGTTACTTTTTAGGGACAGTTGATGTGGAGGTTATAGCAGATTTCCATAATATATTATGAGGTGCAGTCATTTTGTGTATATTTTTATATGTTGTGTGTGTTTGGGGCACATTGGAGGTTTAATTATGTGCCTACTGATTATTTTGGTGTTTGTTACAGGGTTTAGTGGTGGGAATGTGGCGTTGCAAGGGGTGCACAGAAACTGTTTCAAATAGGTCTCTCTTATAGGGCTGGTGAACTCCTTGATACTTATCCACTACAAGATTGGATCAGCTTGCATGTTGACTTTGAAAAGGCACATTGATATAAAAGGTGAGCTAAGAAAGTAAATGTGCTGTTTATCTCAGATAATTAGTTATACATTAAAATACTTATGCTAACCTACTCTTTCATTATTCTATTTCATGGAGTCTGCAGGTCATTAACATTATAGGTATGTATTAGGACTTGTCGTTATGTCTAATTTATAAGTTATTATAATTTATTAATTTAATTTTAAAAAATTGACACTGATCTATGCTATTCACCAGATATGCAGTACTGACCTTTTCACTTGTGGTTTAATTTGGGAAAAGGTGATTTGGCCAAATATCAGCCTGAAATGTAGTTAACATTTTGTATTAATGTTTTTTAAGGGATTTAAATATTATTTTTGTTGTCCTGAATTTTTTTTTTTTTGTTTTTGTGCAGAGTAAACAGCTTTGAAGATGGTGACTTCTTTAATCCCTAAGGTTATCTTGCCTGATGCCAGTGCTCAGAGGTTAACTCTCTCCCAAGGACTCCCTGCATCTATTGATCTTATGGTGTGGACTTGCTGAAAGGTTTAGACTTTAGTACCTGGATTCCATGTTTGGAAATGAGTTTTTTTTTTTACCTTATCTCAATTTCAGAAGTAGAGGACTATGCAGTAAGATTATGAAAGTTCTGTAGTTAGTGGTCCAGTCTTAAATCCCCAAGCTTTCAGTCTTTCCTCTGTAAGTGACTCTTCTTCCCTGTCAGCTGGTTCTGATACAGATATGTCATCAAGTGACTGTTCAAGTGCACTATCTACTTGACCTGCTTTTTTTCATGTGCCTAAATTGTCATAAACTATCTAACTACCATACAAAGCTGAGAAAACTGTTTTTTTTTTATTAGCATTCTCCACAACTTTATCTGATTTGGGGTTGTATATGCAGACTTGCATGCACCTTCTTGTTTCTAGACTCATTGTCCATTTTATCAGCTCCACTTACCATATAGAAGCACTTTGTAGTTTTACAATTACTGACTGTAGTCCATCTGTTCTCTTCATGCTTTGTTAGCCCCCTTTCACACTGTTCTTCAATGGTCAGGACCCCCACAGAGCAGGTATTATTTGGGTGGTGGATCATTCTCAGCACTTCAGTGACTGACATGGTGGTGGTTGTGCTGGTATGAGTGAATCAGACACAGCAGCACTAATGGGGTTTTTAAACAATTCACTGTCACTGCTGGACTGATAATTGTCCACCAACCAAAAACATCCAGACAACAGTGCCCTGTGGGCAGCATCCTGTGACCACTGATGAAGGTCTAGAAGATGAGCGACTCAAACAGCAGCAATAGATGAGCGATTGTCTCTGACTTTACATCTACATGGTGGACCGACTAGGTAGGAGTGTCTAATAAGAGTGGACAGTAAGTGGACACTGTGTTTAAAAACTCCAGCAGCACTGCTGTATCTGATACACTCATACCAACACAACACACAATAACACACCACCACCATGTCAGTGTCACTGCAGTGCTGAGAATGATCCACCACCTAAATAATACCTGCTCTGTGGGGGTCCTGACTTGCAGAATAGGGTGAAAGGAGGCTAAAAAGGCATGTAGTGAAACAGATGGACTACAGTCAGTAATTGTAGAACTACAAAGTGCTTCTATATGTTAAGTGGAGCTGATAAAATGGACAGTGAGTGTAGAAACAAGGTGGGTGGGTTTAATGGTATGTCTGATCAGTGTATAGAAGTACATATATAGTTTATACTGTTAAAATGTTTTCAGCACTTTGAGGTTGGATGTACACTCTAGCTCTAATTAAAAATGCATAAAAAATGCACTTGGATTATGTATGAGTACCATGTATTGCATTTATTTAGTGTGAAAATAGTCAGTGCAAGTCTTGTGTATTGTGAATACATTGCACTTTTTTTTTTAAACCACTATGGTGGTTTGCATGTGTTTGAATAATCTGTTGCCTAAACAGGGTTTACAGTATTAAATAGTATTTTTATAGTATAGTATATATTTAAAAGTTAAATCAGTTTATAGGAACTAAAATGAGTCTGTTGGCAAAATTTTGTTCTCTGTGAAGCTTAAAAAAAAAAAAAAAACTCACTAAAGCAATTTTAGTACAGAATTCTGACTCTGCCTTTTCTTTGTCATATGTTTCCATTCATGGTTTTGTATTTGCATACAACTAACATATGGATGTTTGTGATTTATTTAAATGAAGCAATTTCAATAGGTCCTTAGTACCACTGTAAGATCTGAACAGTTAACTTGCTTAATTAAAATTAACTCAAATTCCACAATAAAAATATAGCTGCCGTTACAGTTAAAATCATGTACCCTTAACATGATGAAATTGATTTAATGTTATTTGATGAAATTGATTAACATTACATTATTAAATTGATTTAACATTACCTGATGAAATTGATTAACATTACATGATTAAATTGATTTAACATTACCTGAATAAATTGATTAACATTACATTATTAAATTGATTTAACATTACCTGATGAAATTGATTAACATTACATGATTAAATTGATTTAACATTACATGAATAAATTGATTAACATTACATGATTAAATTGATTTAACATAACACAATACATTTATTTAACAGTAATGAGAATTTCTGTTTTGTATCAACATGATTCAATTTACTAGTTTGAATGTGAATGAAATATTTTACCTTGACAAGAAAAAATAATATCAGTTGGCCACAATTTGATCATGTGGGACCGATGTACACATTAAAAATTAAGTAAATTCAATGGATTTTTTTTTTCAGTGTGGGCTCTTTTGACCATCTTAACTTTTGAAAAATAAAATTAGGAATAATTCAGTTTTAATCATGTCAAAATAATGCTGGAGCAAAGACTTAATGATGGCTACAATTGAGCTTATATTGAATTTTAATATTTCATATTTATTTGCGAAGTGGCATAGCAAAATGTCATTATGTGTTGGTAATGACAATTTTTACTTTTTTAAAGAAAAAAACTAGATAGGCCATGGATTTGCTAAAGCTAGTCAACAGCTAGTACAAGATGCACTTAAAATACATATAAATAATGTGTACATTTCTTTTTTTTTTGTAACGTACTGCCATATTGATGTAAATGGTAATGACGCTGGATAAATATACTCTATGATCAGGAGGAATACATGATTAAGTTACTCACATTTCCAGACATTATCTTATTAAAATGTCAATCTTCTCTCATGGCTGGCATGTGCTTCCTTGCATGTCTTTGTTTCCATGGTTACAACATAAACAAGTGTTACCTTCAAATGATTCCCTACAGAAACCATACACTGTTGTAGTAATGACGATAATGCTGGGGACAGTAATATATTGCTTAAAAATATGCATAGGTTGTACAAATATGAAAAAAAAAATACATATTGTTTCTTTTCAAGTTATTATAAAACTCATATTGTGATTTTTATAATGAATTGATCACTTTTTAGCATTTTATCAGAGCAAAGAAGTTTTAAAGTCTGGGTTGGGGACAAGGCCAAAGTAGCAAAATATTGATGTTTAAATCATCATAAAAAATGAAAATCATAATTATTTTGGTATGTAATTTTTTAGTGATGCAATGAATGATCTTTTTAATACCTAAAATATTTGTCTAGTAATAAAGTATTTTTAACACAAATTTATAACTTAGGGACGTAAAAGTTCCCCCAATTGACGAATCACCCTTACATAAAAAGCTTGTTGATACAAACGTTAAAGAGACCGGTGTTTTAGATCAGCTTCAGCACTGGACACATAATTAGCCGTTTGCACTATTTCTTAGGCTAAATTGACCGTTTCATGATTGAGCTATGCCAAACCTGTAATGAACATGCTTATCAGGTGGATTTTTACAGTGGTTCTTTTTCTTTTCTGTAGATCAATTTTAAATGATCATTTTTTTCTTCTGTTTTGGTTGAACCAAGTGTTTTTTGTTTTGTTTTTTCCAGGCAGATGTCTGCGTGGTGGTTTTGATGTTGCAGAATAGCGGGTTTGTGTTCGGTGAGGTTTGTGCTGGTGTGATGAGTAGATGAATGGAGTCACCGTGAGTTTGAACGGTGTGTGATTCGGTGTCTCTGGTCGGCGGTGCTTCTGGACCTCATACTTACCTGGCAGGGGCGAGACCATGATCAAGAAGGTGATTCACCCAGGGCGAGGCTCAGCCATTGCACTCCGGTTGTGCTGACCGCTGCAAATTCCCCAAATGTGGGAATCTCGACTGCAGCATTTCTGATATGGGGGGACTGCGTTCTCTTCTCCCCTGATTTCTGTGATAGCAAAGAAAGAGTTTATGACTGCAGGATGATTGTTTGCTATTGGTTTGTTTTTAGTGAAGTGTATCAAATGCTTTCCAAAGAAAATCGTTTGTCTCTATTTACGTTTTTATGTTTTGCACAATTTGAACAAAGCATAAAAGAATAAACAGATACGTTACTTGTCATTCCTTAAACTGATCTATTTCAGTCATGGTTTTTATCTAATTTGCTTATGACACTTGTTTGCTATAGGCTCTATGCACGCAAGCTCTGTGACGCGTTTCCGTTTAGCGTTAGTCGGGCAGTCTAGCTTCCGGTTTGTTATAAACACCGGCAAATTTCTAATCACAACGTGTCGTATAGCGGCGAATATACGAGTTTGAGTTCTAAAATTAGTAAGAAGGTTTTGTGTTTTCAAAAACAAGATCGGGGTGGATCGGTACATTCTCAGGGTTCATGTTGAACGCTGCATCCGACGGGTTAAAAAGAATAAGTTGTTTGACACAGTGATCGCTATCAGAGCATAAATCAGCTGTTTACTGTATCGTGAGATTGGACCACTTGTCAAGGGATGGAGCTAAACATTCGTTTTTGACTGTAATTTTTTAAAGAACGTGCACATTTAAATATTGTAAATATATATATTATAGTTTATACTCTGTTTTTAAACAAAAGCATAAAAAGCCAACAAAAGCCTCTTCATTATGTAAACATACCTCTTATGTCTACACTCTTTGATTATTTTATTAGTTCTACAATTACAAACTGTAGTTAATTTGTTTCTTTCTATACTGTTAGCCTCCTTTCTGTTCTTGATGACCAGGACCCCCACAGAGCAGGTATTATTTAGGTGGTGGATGATTCTCAGCACTGCAGTGACGCTGACATGCTGGTGGTGTGTTAGTGTGTGTTGTGCTGGTATGAGTGGATCAGACACAGCAGTGCTGCTGGAGTTTTTAAACACCGTGTCCACTCACTGTCCACTCTATTAAACACTCCTACCTTGTTGGTCCACCTTGTAGGCATAAAGTCAGAGACGATCACTCATCTATTGCTGCTGTTTCAATTGGTCATCTTCTAGACCATCAGTGGTCACAGGACGCTGCCCATGAGGCACTGTTGGCTGGATGTTATTGGTTGGTGGACGATTCTCAGTCCAGCAGTGACAGTGAGGTGTTTAAAAACTGCAGCAGCGCTGCTGTGTCTGATCCACTCATACCAGCACAACACACACTAACACACCAGCACCATGTCCGTGTCACTGCAGTGCTGAGAATCATCCACCACCTAAATAATACCTGCTCTGTGGGGGTCCTGGGAGAGTCATTGAAGAACAGCATGAAAGGGGGCTAACAAAGCATGTAGAGAAACAGATGGACTACAGTCAGTAATTGTAGAACTACAAAGTGCTTCTATATTGAGTGTGTAAAACAGTTTTTGCTGTTTCTTACGTTTTGTGAATCTGGCAGTTGTTTAACATTCATTTCACAATGAATAGACCACTTGAATGGCGTTAAAAAGACTTGAAATAAAATCTTTTTACATTTAACTTCAAATGGACGTTTTTTTTTTTCTCTTTTGTAACATGATACAAGGTTTTGAACTGAACAGCATATACAGTGCCTTGCAAAAGTATTCAGCCCCCTTGAACTTTTCAACCTTTTGCCACATTTCAGGCTTCAAACATAACGATATGAAATTGTAATTTTTTGTGAAGAATCAACAACAAGTGGGACACAATCGTGAAGTGGAACGAAATTTATTGGATATTTTAAACTTTTTTTAGAAATAAAAAACTGAAAAGTGGGGCGTGCAATATTATTCAGCCCCCTTGCGTTAATACTTTGTAGCGCCACCTTTTGCTGCGATTACAGCTGCAAGTCGCTTGGGGTATGTCTCTATCAGTTTTGCACATCGAGAGACAGAAATTTTTGCCCATTCTTCCTTGCAAAACAGCTCGAGCTCAGTGAGGTTGGATGGAGAGCGTTTGTGAACAGCAGTTTTCAGCTCTTTCCACAGATTCTCGATGGGATTCAGGTCTGGACTTTGACTTGGCCATTCTAACACCTGGATACGTTTATTTGTGAACCATTCCATTGTAGATTTTGCTTTATGTTTTGGTTCATTGTCTTGTTGGAAGATAAATCTCCGTCCCAGTCTCAGGTCTTTTGCAGACTGCAACAGGTTTTCTTCCAGAATGGTCCTGTATTTGGCTCCATCCATCTTCCCATCAATTTTAACCATCTTCCCTGTCCCTGCTGAAGAAAAGCAGGCCCAAACCATGATGCTGCCACCACCATGTTTGACAGTGGGGATGGTGTGTTCAGGGTGATGAGCTGTGTTGCTTTTACGCCAAACATAACGTTTTGCATTGTGGCCAAAAAGTTCGATTTTGGTTTCATCTGACCAGAGCACCTTCTTCCACATGTTTGGTGTGTCTCCCAGGTGACTTTTTATAGATATCTTTGAGAAATGGCTTTCTTCTTGCCACTCTTCCATAAAGGCCAGATTTGTGCAGTGTACGACTGATTGTGTCCTATGGACAGAGTCTCCCACCTCAGCTGTAGATCTCTGCAGTTCATTCAGAGTGATCATGGGCCTCTTGGCTGCATCCCTGATCAGTCTTCTCCTTGTTTGAGCTGAAAGTTTAGGGGGACGGCCGGGTCTTGGTAGATTTGCAGTGGTCTGATACTCCTTCCATTTCAATATGATCGCTTGCACAGTGCTCCTTGAGATGTTTAAAGCTTGGGAAATCTTTTTGTATCCAAATCCGGCTTTAAACTTCTCCACAACAGTATCTCGGACCTGCCTGGTGTGTTCCTTGGTCTTCATGATGCTCTCTGCGCTTTAAACAGAACTCGGAGACTGTCACAGAGCAGGTGCATTTATACGGAGACTTGATTACACACAGGTGGATTCTATTTATCACCATCAGTCATTTAGGTCAACATTGGATCATTCAGAGATCCTCACTGAACTTCTGGAGTGAGTTTGCTGCACTGAAAGTAAAGGGGCTGAATAATATTGCACGCCCCACTTTTTAGTTTTTTATTTCTAAAAAAAGTTTAAAATATCCAATAAATTTCGTTCCACTTAACGATTGTGTCCCACTTGTTGTTGATTCTTCACAAAAAATTACAATTTCATATCGTTATGTTTGAAGCCTGAAATGTGGCAAAAGGTTGAAAAGTTCAAGGGGGCTGAATACTTTTGCAAGGCACTGTATATTTGATACCCCATTGCTGCCAGCTTGACACTGATAAATTCTGTAATGACTTTAATTCTTGATAACCTGCTGTAATAAACATAAGAATAAAAAAATCAAAGTTCCTGCTCGCATTTACAACAAATATGTTTTTGGAGAAAGACATGTTAATACTGTAACATCAAATTAATCAATTGACAGGAAATTTATTATGGTCTGACATATAACATTTGATAATGAATAAAAGATAACTCATTCATATATTGGTGAACAAAACTTTTTACACTTAATCAAAAGATTGAGGGTAAATTGCTAATATATCCAGTCAGATATGTTTAGTTTGTTTTATGTTGTATTAGGATTTTAACATCATGTTTTACACTTTGGTTACATTCATGACATAAATGGTAGTTACTCATTACACAAAATTCATCAGTTCAAGTTTTAATATCAAACAATTTTGTATCTCCAATTCACCTCACTTGCACGTCTATGGACTGTGGGAGGAAACAGGAGCTGCCGGAGGAAACCCACGCAGATACAGGGAGAACATGCAAACCTCACACAGAAAGAACCCGGACCACTCCACCTGGGAATTGAACACACATACATATATATATTTATTGTTGTTTGAACATCATTAATACATGGGATTTGACACTATCTTAAAGCTTGCCTAACCTGGCACTGTGCAAGCAGAATATGCATAAAAATGAAATTGTAATGGTATGCTTCAAAGCTAACTAAAACATGAATCTTAATACTGGTCTGTCAAGCTAGATGTAGTGTTTGTCTAGTCTAGCAAAACAACCACTAACCAGTTTACAACTACCCTACTTGCATGGTTCTAAGGAAATGTTTGCTAACGTACTTACCTTCATATTTGTCAATGTCGCTGGAGTTGTACATTTAAAATCCTTTTTCCCGCTTGTTAGAAGAAGCAGTACAAACCATGCGTCGGTCGGTCTAAATCGTTCACTGTCAGACGAGGTTAATCTTGAAGACAACAAGTGTAAAAGAGAGCCATGCCTAACGTTATCTGCTTGTTGACGACCGGCAAATGAATACCGGAAGTTGATCTGCCAGTATACGAGAACCCGGAAGACAGTCGTGCATAGAGCCTATTGCTGAGGCTGAAACAATAATTTATTAATTAGAACAGGCATAATTGTGAATACGGTTGTTTTGACTTGTTCTGACTAACATTAAATGTTCTTATTATTATTATTATCATCATTATTCTAAATTATTATGTTTATTATTATTTTTTTTTCCATTTGTTCTTTCTGCTACATGACAGTTAAGCACCCTGGACTCGACCTAGTCCTGCTTGGTAGCTGTGTTTTACTTCGCACTAAACAGTCTATTTTTCTAGTAGAAAAGGAAGCTCACATCCGCTTATAAATGCATGTGGAAAACACCAAGGTCTGGTTTGCTCTTTTCAGCCTGTGTCTACAAGAAGATCGGGTTTCCTCAGCATATTTTTACGTGTAATAAGATGTGAAATGTGCGCTGCGTCGCTTTACGCATCAGGAGCGGTGTGCTGTTTTAGCAGAACACAAGGAAACAGAGCATCGTTAGGTTCCCTTTGCGGGCTTTTACATGAACGAGAGAGTTTATGTTCGGCCGACGTGCACTTTATTACCTCGCATTTTATATCAGGACTTGTATTTTAATCACTATTTGCCATGAGAAAACACAAGTGCGCATGTGTCACGGAAGCACACAGACGTTGCGCTGATCGAGCTGAGTCTACACAGTTCTCATGTGTGCTATAAAGCTCCGCCCCCTCTCGTAAGAGGGAGGAGTCTCTGTACAACAGAGCACAGCGCTTCACTCGCTCTTTCTTAGCGCCGTTTTAGCTCCAACAACGATGGTAGAAGAAGCTCCAGCACCGGCCAGCTCGGCCCCCGCCAAGGCTCCTAAAAAGAAGACCGCGGCCAAACCCAAGAAAGCGGGTCCCAGCGTCGGCGAGCTGATCGTCAAAGCTGTTTCCGCTTCCAAGGAGAGGAGCGGCGTGTCCCTGGCCGCCCTGAAGAAAGCTCTGTCTGCAGGTGGATACGACGTGGAGAAGAACAACTCCCGCGTCAAACTCGCCGTCAAAAGCCTGGTGACCAAGGGCACCCTGGTGCAGACCAAGGGCACCGGCGCCTCAGGCTCTTTCAAGCTCAACAAGCAGCAGACCGAGGCGAAGAAACCCGCGGCCAAAAAAGCCGCCGCTCCTAAAGTGAAAAAGGCCGCAAAGAAACCCGCCGCTGCAAAGAAGCCCAAGAAGGTAACAGCCAAGAAGCCCACCGCTAAGAAGTCCCCCAAGAAGGCCAAGAAACCCGCTGCTGCCGCTAAGAAAGCCACCAAGAGCCCCAAGAAGGCTAAGAAGCCGGCGACCCCCAAGAAGGCTAAGAAGCCGGTGACCCCCAAGAAGGCAGCCAAGAGTCCTAAAAAAGCCAAGGCAGTCAAACCCAAGACCGCTAAGCCCAAAGCGGCCAAGGCCAAAAAAGCTGCTCCCAAGAAGTGAACATGTTCCTGTTTTATTACCTTCATTTTCTTAAAACGGCTCTTTTAAGAGCCACCTATATCTTCCTCTAAAGAGTCGCGTTTCCTAAACACATACATACATATAAGCATGCATGCAAACATACAACTATTCATACATACATGCATATTTTGTGGAGAGTAATAAGCAAGGAGTTCAAAACACTAAGTATGTCTGGTCTTGTTTTATGTGTAATAATGATTTTGTCACACATTCTCATAAAACTGTCCGTATAAATGTGTATATGTATGTGCACTCACGTATATGAGCACCTTACATAATGTAATTGTTAGTGTAAATGTTATTGTGACAATGTAATTGTTTCTTAAGAGAAGCTTTTCTGTATCATACATTACATGGACGGGAGAACGGAGGAGAAGAGAGGGGAGGAGGGAGGGGGCGGGGCAATATGTGAGGGGGCGTGTATGTGTTTCCCTGAGACATGACGGCGCGTTTAGGATTGGCTCAGCTGTGCCTTCGCTCTAAGCCAATAGGAGAGAGGCCAGTTTGCCTATATTACACCGTTTCGAGCTCTTTCTCAGTTTACTTCAGTTTTGTTCCACGAACGCATTTGATCATCAAAATGAGTGGCCGAGGGAAGACCAGTGGTAAGACTAGGGCTAAGGCCAAGACTCGTTCATCCCGTGCCGGCCTTCAGTTTCCTGTGGGCCGTGTTCACAGACTGCTACGTAAGGGCAATTACGCCCACCGTGTGGGAGCTGGTGCTCCTGTCTACTTGGCTGCCGTGCTGGAGTATCTGACCGCTGAGATCCTCGAGTTGGCTGGTAACGCCGCCAGAGATAACAAGAAGTCTCGTATCATCCCTCGTCATCTGCAGTTGGCCGTGCGTAACGACGAGGAGTTGAACAGACTGCTTGGAGGTGTAACCATCGCTCAGGGCGGTGTGCTGCCTAACATCCAGGCTGTTCTGTTGCCCAAGAAGACCGAGAAAGCAGCCAAGACCAAGTAAAGTCGCTCTCGTGTTCTAACCAAAAGGCTCTTTTAAGAGCCACCCATTACCACAGAAAAAGTGCAATTTCCCCAGATAATGTGTAAACAAATTTAATATCGTTTCATAGATTCACACAGCATGAAACTCACATGATTTATGACATGGTAAAATTAACAAATCAATATGTACGATTTATTTTTTCCCTTTCTATTTATCTTTATATATGTGTACACAAGTGAAGTTTTAGATCACTTGCAGTAGCAAAACCAACAATATAGACGATTAAAAGTGGTGCAACAAACGTGTTTGTGTAATACACATGGAACAAAAATAATAATAAGCAAAATGAACGAAATAATCAAAAATATATTTTTTTAGAAAGTTATATACTTTAAATGCGATTGTAGGCTGTCTTTTAAAAGCACAAAGAAACAAAGGAAAGTATTATAAATCCCGCCAACAGCATAGAGGAAATATTATGTTTTCTGAAACGAGGCAGCGGCAGAACGCCGACCAGTCAGCGACATTTGACGTAAGCACGTTCGTCCAATGAGAAAAGTGCGTCATCAAGACGCCCAATGAGTGCAGAGTGGCTCTGGTGCTTGAAAAGAGCGTGTTGGGCGGGTTAACATATTCTGTCCTACAGTTGGTGAAGTGCAGAGTTCCAGACGCGATGGCAAGAACCAAGCAGACCGCTCGTAAATCCACCGGTGGTAAAGCGCCGAGGAAGCAGCTCGCCACTAAGGCTGCCCGCAAGAGCGCCCCGGCTACTGGCGGTGTGAAGAAACCTCACCGTTACAGGCCAGGTACCGTGGCTCTGCGTGAAATCCGCCGATCGGTCTTAAAGTCCTGAGCGATCTCTCTAACCAGGCGCTGGAAGGGCAGCTTGCGGATGAGCAGCTCAGTGGACTTCTGATAACGGCGGATTTCACGCAGAGCCACGGTACCTGGCCTGTAACGGTGAGGTTTCTTCACACCGCCAGTAGCCGGGGCGCTCTTGCGGGCAGCCTTAGTGGCGAGCTGCTTCCTCGGCGCTTTACCACCGGTGGATTTACGAGCGGTCTGCTTGGTTCTTGCCATCGCGTCTGGAACTCTGCACTTCACCAACTGTAGAACAGAATATGTCAGCCCGCCCAACACGCTCTATTTAAGCACCAGAGCCGCTCCGCGCTCATTGGGCGTCTTGATGAAGCTCTTTTTTCATTGGACGATCGTGCTTACGTCAAATGTCACTTACTGGTCGGCGTTCTGCCACTGCCTCGTTTCAGAAACACAGTATTTCCTCCATGCTGTTGGCGGGATTTATAATACTTTCCTTTGTGTCTTTGTGCTTTTAGAACACAGCTTACAATCGCATTTAAAGTATATACCTTTTAAAAAAATATATTGAATATTTCGTTCATTTTGCTTATTATTATTGTTGTTATTATTAGCATTATTAATATTTTTGTTCCATGTGCATTACACAAACACGTTTGTTGCACCACTTTTAATCGTCTATATTGTTGGTTTTGCTACTGCAAGTGATCTATAACTTGGCTAATGTATACATACATAGTGAAATATGTAAAGATAGATAAATGGTGAAAAAATAAGTCGTACATATTGATTTGTTAATTTTACCATGTCATAAATCATGTGGTTTATGCCGTGTGAGTCTATGAAACAATATTACATTTGTATTATTTACACTTTATCTGGGGAAATTGCACTTTTTCTGTGGAAATGGGTGGCTCTTAAAAGAGCCTTTTGGTTAGAACACGAGAGCGACTTTACTTGGCCTTGGCTGCTTTCTCGGTCTTCTTGGGCAACAGAACAGCCTGGATGTTAGGCAGCACACCGCCCTGAGCGATGGTTACACCTCCAAGCAGTCTGTTCAACTCCTCGTCGTTACGCACGGCCAACTGCAGATGACGAGGGATGATACGAGACTTCTTGTTATCTCTGGCGGCGTTACCAGCCAACTCGAGGATCTCAGCGGTCAGATACTCCAGCACGGCAGCCAAGTAGACAGGAGCACCAGCGCCCACACGGTGGGCGTAATTACCCTTACGTAGCAGTCTGTGAACACGGCCCACAGGGAACTGAAGGCCGGCACGGGATGAGCGAGTCTTGGCCTTAGCCCGAGTCTTACCACCGGTCTTTCCTCGACCACTCATTTTGATAGTCAGATACGTTCGTGGAACAAAACTGAAGTAAACTTGGAGAGCGCTCGAAACGGTATGATATAGGCAAACTGGCCTCTCTCCTATTGGCTTAGAGAGAAGGCACAGCCTAGCCAATCATAAACGCGCCGTCAAGTCCCAGGGAAACACATACACGCCCCTCACATATTGCCCCCCCCCCCCCTCCCTTCTCCTCCGTTCTCCCGCCCGTGTAATGTATGATACAGAAAAGATTCTCTTAAGCATCAATTACATTATATTATGTCACAATAACATTTACACTAACAATTACACTATGTAAGGTGCTCATATACGTAAATTCACATACATATACACATTTATACGGACAGTTTTATGAGTATGTGTGACAAAATCATTAATACACATAAAACAAGACCAGTTATACTTAGTGTTTTTAACTCCTTGCTTATCACTCTCCACAAAATATGTTTGTATGAATAGTTGTATGTTTGCATGAATGCTTATATGTATGTATGAGTTTAGGAAACGCGACTCTTTATGGGAGGATATAGGTGGCTCTTAAAAGAGCCGTTTTAATAAAACAAAAGTAATAAAACAGGAACAAGTTTACTTCTTCTTGGGTGCAGCTTTTTTGGCCTTAGCGGTCTTGGGTTTGGCTGCCTTGGCTTTTTTAGGACTCTTGGCTGCCTTCTTGGGGGTCGCCGGCTTCTTAGCCTTCTTAGGGCTCTTGGTGGCTTTCTTAGCGGCAGCAGCGGGTTTCTTGACCTTCTTGGGGGACTTCTTAGCGGCGGGTTTCATGGCTGTTACCTTCTTGGGCTTCTTTGCAGCGGCGGGTTTCTTTGCGGCTTTTTTCACTTTAGGAGCGGCGGCTTTTTTGGCCGCGGGCTTCTTCACCTCGGTCTGCTTCTTGTTGAGCTTGAAAGAGCCTGAGGCGCCGGTGCCCTTGGTCTGCACCAGGGTGCCCTTGGTCACCAGGCTTTTGACGGCGAGTTTGACGCGTGAGTTGTTCTTCTCCACGTCGTATCCACCTGCAGACAGAGCTTTCTTCAGGGCGGCCAGGGACACGCCGCTCCTCTCCTTGGAAGCGGAAACAGCTTTGACGATCAGCTCGCCGACGCTGGGACCCGCTTTCTTGGGTTTGGCCGCGGTCTTCTTTTTAGGAGCCTTGGCGGGGGCCGAGCTGGCCGGTGCTGGAGCTTCTTCTACCATCGTTGTTGGAGCTAAAACGGCGCTAAGAAAGAGCGAGTGAAGCGCTGTGCTCTGTTGTACAGAGACTCCTCCCTCTTACGAGAGGGGGCGGGGCTTTATAGCACACATGAGAACTGTGTAGACTCAACTCGACCAGCGCAGCGTCTGTGTGCTTCCGTGACACATGCGCACGTGTGTTTTCTCATGGCAAATAATGATTAAAATACAAGTCCTGATATAAAATGCGAGGTAATAAAGTGCACGTCGGCCGAACATAAGTTCTCTCGTTCATGTAAAAGCCCGCAAAGGGAACCTAACGATGCTCTGTTTCCTTGTATTCTGCTAAAACAGCACACCGCTCCTGATGCGTAAAGCGACGCAGCGCACATTTCACATCTTATTACACGTAAAAATATGCTGAGGAAACCCGATCTTCTTGTAGACACAGGCTGAAAAGTATAAACAAAGCCTTGGTGTTTTCCACATGCATTTATAAGCGGATGTGAGTTTCCTTTTCTACTAGAAAAATAGGCTGTTTAGTGCGAAGTAAAACACAGCTACCAAGCAGGACTAGGTCGAGTCCAGGGTGCTTAACTGTCATGTAGCAGAAAGAACAAATGGAAAAAAAAAGTAAATATAACAATTTAGAATAATAATGGTGATAATAAGAAGAATATTTTAATACACTAACATTTATTTCAGTCATTCCTACATATTTGTGCTGTAAGATCTACAGAACATCACCGTGTCAGCTTTAAGTTCACATATACTGACACATTTCTAAAACAACACATGGCTCCAACATTCACATTCTACTGATGTTTCTAACACTCAGAAAACAGATTCAAGTCTATTTTAGTTATTTATCTGATACATCTCTTTTATAAAGATGCACTTTTTAATGTTTAACTCAGAAATGTCTTTAACACAGCTAACACCGACACATAAAATGTCTTATTTCACTTATTTGGCTTTTATTGATACACAGCTAAGATCACTTTCACTTTAACCAAGATGTGTCTGACTTTGAAATATGTTTATGAAACGTTATGCTTTAGCAGAATATGACTTATAACGTCCCATTTCTCACAATATAGTGAAATATACAAACACATTTTTAACACAGATGTCACTTATAAAGACTTTATAAGTCAGTATTGTTCAGCACAGAATAATCTGAAAACTTATTCAATCAATTTTTATTTATTTATTTGTTTAATGTATTCATTGTTTATTTAGTTAATCACTCATTCATGACCCTAACACCAAATTTAACATAACATTAATGGCTCTAGCAGTCCAGGTGAGACATATCCACCTATTTTACTTACATTTTTTACTCTCTCTCTCACACACACACACCTGCAAAAGCTAGCAACAAACACAAGCGTTGTCCATTTATATATTACACATTCCTAAACACAATTTTACCTTAATGTTTTATTCACCCAACACCTCGTCCTACACCGCTGCAGGTGTTTTAGATGTAGTTTTTTTTTTTTATCCTAACATGTCTCTAATGCTACTTTCACAAGCACTGAAAGGTTTCTAAAGCTATTTGTTTGTTTTATTTCAATTTCACTACAATTTTACTGGTTTGACCTAATATGAATTTTTTATCACACACTGCTCTATTCTCCCACTCTGTCTTATATCCTAGTATGGGTTATTTTTTGGCTACATTTTCATGTCTCTAATTGCTGTTTGTCTCACCTAATTGTACAATATTAAAAAATGCGACAAATATGGCGATTATAGTACATTGTAATAGGGTTTAGGGTTGCATAGAAGCCCTGTTGAATTTCTTTTTTTAACATGTTTAAAACTGCAAAATTATTAAAATTAAACTTTAGTTACAAAAAAAAAACATCAAATCGATTGTGGATCGATTTACTGAGCAAAAACTACAGTGGCCAAGAAGTGCAAAACAAATTAACAACAAAAACAAATTTACAAGAGCTGAAACACTTTTACCAATGCCGAAACAAATTTACAAACGGCTGATCTGACGGAAAGGGTAAGTACAATACACAGGAAGTGCTCATTGCTTACCTGCTGCCAATCAAACTGTTTTGCAGGGATGAAGTGAAAGGAGTTTGTGATGGTGACACTAAACAATAGTGATGTGCAGATGAAGCCTCATTAAAGCTTTTGAAGTTTTTTCCTGATTGTGCTGAAAATACCTGAGTGGGGGAGGAGGGGGGTGGTTAGGGTTGCACCTATAAAAAATACGGTCTTACACTGTTATGAGAACATTATCAAAATGTTTTATTTAGGGTGTTTAACAAATATTATTTTCATTCTTTATAATAATAAGTCAGAACCATATTTTAGGCAAAACAACACACTCAGCCCACTGTGCTACTCATACAGCGGTGTATTAAACAGGTTGTTATGCTGATAAACCTGCTCACACACACCGTTACTAAGAATGAAAGCAAATACTTAATATAATAACCAAACGCTTTCTAATTTCCACGGTAGCAGCAGTATCCTTCTGTTGCATACAAAGCTCGTCCTGTATCAGTTCAATACGGAACGTGACGTTTAGTCTCCAAATAAAGAACGATTCTGTATTTTACGGGGCGGTTGGTAACCCTACACTCTAAAAAGAAATGTGTTAAAAACGACACACACTGTGTGGAATTTCAACACATGTGAGGAGTGTGCTCAGGGACGACACATACTATATGTTGATTTAAACACAGTAAATGTGTCATCCTGTTTTTGCACACCCACCGTGTTAGGATAATTAACAAACACAATGTGTTGTTCTTACACAATGTGTGTTGATTATGTGTAATCAAGAAAATGGGTAAGATAAAGACTAAAACAAATGTAGCCATTTTATTTTACTGTATAATATTACAAATGTTTAAATAACATTCTTTTTTGTGTTTTTTGTAAAACAAGATTACAAACAGTTTAACAGTAAAGGTACAAAATATATCTTCCTTGAACTTCTTTCCATTCTTAAAGATGGTTGCAAAATCTCGTAAAACGTCTGTTTCTCTGTCCTAAAAGAAAGACAGAAATATCATTACAAGGTGCTGTGTTTCTCTCTCAGAGAGTCTTGTGTAATCACAATACAAAATATTAACTGAATTAGACATTTACAACATTTAATATTTTGAATAACATTCTGATTAGTCAACCAACCAAATGAGTAATCAGAACACAACTGATATTCCTCCAAATTTGTCATGTCTCTAATTATTCACATAGGCTGTTTAGCAAATTATTAAACAAGTCACCTGAAAACTACAGTTACAGCATACAAGCTAAAATGTTTCCTTTACCAGAATAAAGTAAATCGGATGATACATTTTGGAAGAGTTGTGCTTTACCCTAAATATATCCACCACTACCAGCTTTAATGCTAATAACAATAAGCAATGTTGCTAACAATTCGATTTAAAGAACCGATTCTTCCGAAACGATTCTGCACTTCCGAACCGACTGCATTAGGGCCTCTAAAGCACTAATGAATCAATCGATTCAGTTTTTCGATTCGTTTAAACGGATGATTTAAAAGAACCGATTCAGTAAAACGAACTGAGCTAAACTAAGCTAAAAATGTTAAAATGATTAAAATTCGCTTCTCATAATGAGATTTAACTTAAATAATGTTACTCAATCACTGTAACAACACAGTCCCAATAGATCAGTTAAGTAAGTTACCTTGAGAAAACTAAAACACACAGGGTTGCTATGGTAACCTTATCCACAATCATTCTGTTGTGGCGCCATTTTGACCAAACTAAAAGTCCGATTTACGGTTAGCCAGTTAGCTAACGATAAATAATACCAATAAAAAGAAAGACTAGTCAGGAACGGAACATTTATTACTAGTTAACGGAACATTTATTACTGAATAGGAACAGAAAAGCAAACTTAGGTTTATATTAATGTAATTCAGTGCCTCCTTTTTTACTTAACTAAGTCAATTGTGAGTCTATTGTAAGTTAAAACAGGTCACAGGGTTAAAACCTACTTTTTATAGCTTTGCTTGACTTCATAAAACACACAACAAAACACTGATAAACATTAACTAAATAAATATTAATAAAACATACTCAATACTAGACTATTCTGAAACCCCACTGCTTTTGCATCTTACCAATAAGGATGAGTCCTGCTCCTTTCCTTGCATGGTCCAAAAAGAGGAAATCAACCATGAAACACAGATATACTTGATAGGAGAAATGTGACTGGTTAACGCATATTTTTATTTATTAATTTATTTTTAATCTTCCATGGGAAAAAAAAATCTATGTTTCTAGTCAGAAATGCCATTATTTTATCCAAATTAAAATAAAAAAATGAATAAATATATATTTTTAAACAATGTATTCTCTCACAGTTCTACACATAAATGTTTAGACTAACTATTGGAGTTACTTTACGTGTCTGTGTAAAAAGTGGCCAAAAATGACACAAAACATGTTACAGATCGCAGGACACAGTAGTTGTGTAGAAAAAATGACACATTACTTATTAGAGTGTAGTTTTACTGTCTCTTATATAGTCAGTGAGATAAAAGCACCAAAGCTTTGAATCAGTCCTGCACATTCCTGCTGGTTTAATATAAGCTCCAATACACTGAGTCCAGTGTTACAAAAGTGAAACAAGCTTCAAAGCCTCGGTATCAAATGTTCCGTCCCTAATAAACAATGTTCTGTCCATTTTGTGTTAATTATTATATCCAGTTGACCCGCTTTTGTTTTTCTTGTTGAATTCCTTAGATGTTTAGAGAAGCGGACAGTAGATAGAGATGAACAGGCCACGTCTAAATGTCTGCACAAACAATCTAAGGACTTCAAGACTACAAGAAAAACAAAAGCAGGTGAACTGGATCAAATTATTTCCACAAACTCCGTTCACTTTACCCCCGAGAAACAGTTTGATTGGCAGCAGGTAAGCAACAAGCACTTCCTGTGTATTGTACCTACCATTTTCTTCAGATCGGCTGTTTGTAAATGTGTCTCGGCATTGGTAAAAGTGTTTCAGCTCTTGTAAATTTGTTTTTGGTTTTTTTGTAATTTTATTTTCTAAAATGTTAATTTGTTTTGCACTTCTCGGCCACCGTACAAGGTACTAAACTTATCAAAATACAATGTTTTTCCTGCCTCTCGCTCTACTGTTACCAGGAGAAAACAAAAAACAAACAACAAAAAAAGGGCTTTACCCCCTACTCTGCTTTTAAGTTTGATTAAAATATTACATAACTAAGTTAAACTTTTAACTACCAGAGAAGATACACAACATGACAAAAAAAACTTTGGCGGTTTGTCTGGTTGGTGGCGCAGGAGGGGAAGAGATGACTCCCGCTCAGCCAAAACAAAGTACATGCTCGGAGTTTCTCAGGAATGGAGTTCCAGAGTTTGGGATCAGATATACTAAAAGCCCTGTCACATAGAACAAAGCCTGAAAGGGGGGACAACAAGTACGTTTTAATCTGATGACCGAAGTAAACGAGTAGGTGAGTGTGGATGAAGTAAATCAGTGAGATATGTAAGTGCTTGGCCATGCAAGGCTTTAAAAACCAACAAAAGAACCTAATATTGAATGTGGTATTGGATGGGTAGCCAGTGGAGCTGTTTAAGTGTAGGAGTTATGTGATCACGTGATCTTGTATGTGTTAGGACCCTCGCGGCTGAATTTTGTACATTCTGTAGCCTCTTTAGCCCGGAGACAGGGAGCCCATAAAGAACAGCATTACAATAGTCCATTACAATAGTTTCAGTTGAAGAGAATGAAATAAAGAAGCGCAGTCTAGAGATGTTCTTAAGGTAAAAATATCCAGTTTTAGCAACATTTTTTATGTGAAATATAAAATAAAGAGTGGAGTCTAGAATGACAGCAAGATTGTGGACCTGAGACAGGGAAGAATTGGTAAAATCTGGGAATTTTAACATATCATATTACTTTTTACAATTCTCCAAAAGTGCCACCAGAGGGAAGCAACACAATTTTTTTTTTTTTACCACGGTCAAAAGAAATCTGGTGGTCACAAATAAACATAAGGCCAAAATTACAGTGGTCTGTCTACCTGCATATGCTCATAACATAGCCGTAAAGCTGTATTTAATTAACCAGAGCTTTCATATACATATATGATTTAAGTATACACTATCTTTATCCTGACATTCTTTTCTTTGTTCTTTATTTCTGGCGGTCTCCTGCTGTTTTTAACTGGAAGCCTCGCCCTCAGTCACTCCACCCTATCGCTCATTGGTTGCAGTGTAGAACAGGCTGCAACCAATCAGAAGCCACTTGTACTGCAAAAAGACAGAAAGAGAGAACAACCAAACACAAATACATAAAAACAGAAAAAAAAACGTGTCCCTCAGGCACGTAACAATATCATATCAGTATTTTTTTATTTTTCAATTCTCCAAAAGTGCCACAAGAGGGCGACATTACAAGATTTTTTTTACCAGCTAGGTCACATGATCTCATTTTACCATAATATTATATAATAAAAAATAATATTAGTTTTTATAACAAATATCCAAAACTGATACAAGAGGGCGACATTTCAATTTTTTTTTGACTGACCACAAATAATCACAAGGCTAAAATTACAGTGGTCTGTCTACCTGCATGTGCTCATAACATTACCTTGTAGCTGTATTTACTTAACCAGTGCTTTAGAAGTATACACTCTATCTTTGTCTTGACATTCTTTTCTTTCTTTTTTTTATTTGTGGCGGTCGTCTGCTGCTTTTTTACTAAAAGTCCCGCCCCCTGTCACTCCATCATAGCCCTCATTGAATGCAGTGGAGAAAACGCTGCAACCAATCAGCAGCCACTTGTACTGCAAAAATACAGAAAGACAGAAAGAGAGAACAACCAAACACAAATACTGTACATGAAAACAGACAAAAAAACACTGTGTCCTTCAGGCACGTAACAATATCATCTCACAATTTGTTTTTTACAGTTCTCCAAAAGTGCCACAACAGGGCGACATTAAAATGTTTTTTTTTTTTACCCGTTCGGTCACATGAACTTATTTTACCATATCATGTTAATTTTTTTTTACAGTTTTCCAAAACTGCCACATGTCACGAGGGGGTCTAGGGACAAGACAATAGGGGTGGACACAAACGCAGAGATGTAAAAACTAACAAAGGATATTTATTAATAACAAAAGACAAGACCAACAAAGCAGGGCTAAACAAAACTAAACACAGCTAACTAAACATAAACTAAGCACACGGCTAGTAACATAAACTAAGTACACGGCTAGTAACACAAACTAAGTACACGGCTAGTAACATAAGCTAAACACAAAGCTAAACACACGGCTAGTAACATGAGACCAACACAGAGACCAACACAGAGACCAACACAGAGACCAACACAGAGACCAACACAGAGACCAACACAGAGACCAACACAGAGACCAACACAGAGACCAACACAGAGACCAACACAGAGACCAACACAGAGACCAACACAGAGACCAACACAGAGACCAACACAGAGACCAACACAGAGACCAACACAGAGACCAACACAGAGACCAACACAGAGACCAACACAGAGACCAACACAGAGACCAACACAGAGACCAACACAGAGACCAACACAGAGACCAACACAGAGACCAACACAGAGACCAACACAGAGACCAACACAGAGACCAACACAGAGACCAACACAGAGACCAACACAGAGACCAACACAGAGACCAACACAGAGACCAACACAGAGACCAACACAGAGACCAACACAGAGACCAACACAGAGACCAACACAGAGACCAACACAGAGACCAACACAGAGACCAACACAGAGTTCCACACCATAACCCAGTTCAGAAGAATAGTTCTCAGCGTCTGTCGAGAAGCTGCCTCCTTTTATTAGGAGCAGCTGGAGCTAATTAGCCCAGAAGAGCCAATCAGGAACGGGGTGTGGCAGGAGACAGTGTGCTCATGGAGAGGGGGGCGTGGCACCTCAGGAGCACACACAGAGGCTCAAAGCGTGACACCACAAAGCAGCGACATTACAAGGATTTTTTTTACTATGGTTAAAAGACCTCATATTACCACATAATATTATATTATATAATATAAATTATAATAACTTTTTTTTGCAATTCTTCAAAAGTGCCACAAGAGGGCGACATTACAATTTTTTTATTATGGTCACAAGAAAACTGGCCACAAATAATCAATTAATCAAATAATAAAAGTATACACTCTAACTTTGTCTTTACATTGTCAGTATTTAGCAGATGCTTTTATCCAAAGCGACTTACATTTTGCAGTCTAAGCAATTGAGGGTTAAGGGCCTTGCTCAAGAGCCCAACGGTGGCAGCCTGGCAGTGATGAGGTTTGAACAATCAACCTTCTGCTTGCTAGCCCAGTAGCTTAACCGCTAGGCTACAACTGCCCTTGACATTCTTTTCTTTTTTTGTTTATACTGAAAGTCCCGCCCACAGTCACTCCACCATGTCTCTAATTGGTTGCAGTAGTTAACAGGCTCGTAACAATATCATATCACAATTTTTTTTCAACACTTCTTTAAAAGTGCCACAACAGGGCGACATTACAAAGATTTTTGTTTATTATGGTCACAAGATCTCATATTAACACAACATATTATTTTATTGCAATTCTCCAAAAGTGCCAAAAGAGGGAGACATTACAAGATTTTTTTTCCATGGTCACATGATCTAAGTTTAAATATCATGTTAATTTGTTTTACAGTTTTTTAAAACACTGCCACAAAAGGGCGACATTACAATGATTTTTTGCTTTACCATGGTCAACAGAACTCATATTACCATATCATATTAGCTTTTATAACAATTCTTTAAAAGTGCCAAAAGAGGGCGACATTTCTTTCTTTTTTTTTTTTTTTTACCATGGTCACAAGAAAACTGGCTACAAATAATCAAAAGGCTAAAATTACAGTGGTCTGTCTTCCTGAATGTGCTCATAACATAACCTTGTAGTTGTATTTACTCAACCAGTGCTTTAAAAGTATACACTCTATCTTTGTATTGACATCATTTTCTTTTTTTATTCGTGGCGGTCTCTTGCTGTTTTTTTTACTGGAAGCCCCGCCCCCAGCTACTCCACCATTTCTCTAATTGGATGCAGTGAAGAACAGGCTTAAACCAATCAGCAACCACTTGTACTGCTTATCCCCAGTCAGTCCATCATATCTCTGATTGGTTGCAGTGGAAAACAGGCTGCAACTAATCAGCAGCCACTTGTACTGCAAAAATACAGGAAGACAGAAACAGAGCACAACCAAACACAAAGACATGAAAACAAAAAAAACACGTGTCCCTCAGGCATGTAACAATATGAAATCACTATTTTTTTTTTTTATTCCCCAAAAGTTCCACAACAGGGCGACATTACAAAGATTTTTTTTTACCATGGTCACAAGATCTCATATTACAACATAATATTACTTTTTTGCAAATCTCCAAAAGTGCCACAAGAGGGCGACATTAAAATATTTTTTTATAACCAACTTGGTCATATGAACTCATTTTACCATATCATGTAAATTTTTTTTTTAAGTTTTCCAAAACTGTCTCCTGCTGTTTTTTTACTAGAAGCCCCGCCCTCAGTCACTCCACCCTATCGCTCATTGGTTGCAGTGGAGAACAGGCTGCAACCAATCAGCAGCCACTTGTACTGCTGATGCTTAGTCATTCCACCATGCCTCTCATTGGATGCAGTGGAGAAAACGCTGCAACCAAAAAAAAAAAAACAACCAAACACAAATACATAAAAGAAAAAAAAAACGTTTCCCTCAGGCATGTAACATATATCATATCACTATTTTTTTATTTTGCAATTCTCCAAAAGTGCCACAAGAGGGCGACATTACAAGATTTTTTTTAACAGCATGGTCACATGATCTCATTTCACCATAATATGATATAATAATATATAATGTTAGTTTTTATAACAAATCTCCAAAAGTGATACCAGAGGGCGACATTTTAATTTTTTTTTTTTTACCATAGTCACATGAAAACTGGTGTCCACAAATAATCACAAGGCTAAAATTACAGTGGTCTGTCTACCTGCATGTGCTCATAACATCAGCAGACACTTGTACTGCAAAAAGACAGAAAGAGAGAACAACCAAACACTAATACATGCAAGTAACAATATCATATCACTATTTTTTTTTTTTATTCTCCAAAGGTGCCACAACAGGGCGACAAAGATTTATTTAACATGATCACAAGATCCCATATTACCACATCATATTACTTTTTTGCAATTTTTTAAAAGTGCCACAACAGGGCGACATTAAAATATATTTTATTTAATATATATTTTAATATATTTTATTAAAATATATTAAAATAGATATTTTTACCCATTTGGTCACATGAACTCATTTTACCATATCATGTGAATTTTTTTTTTACAGTTTTCCAAAACTGCCACAAGACAGCGACATTACAAGGATCTTTTTTTACCATGGTCAAAAGACCTCATATTACCACATCATATAACTTTTTTTGCAATGCTCAAAAAGTGCCACAAGAGGGCGACATTACAATTTCTTTTTTACCACGGTCACAAAAAAAATGGCCACAAATAATCAATTAATAAAAGTAAACACTCTAGCTTTGCCTTTACAGCATTTAGCAGACGCTTTTATCCAAAGCGACTTATATTTTGCAGTCTAAGCAATTGAGGGTTAAGGGCCTTGCTCAAGGGCCCAACGGTGACAGCCTGGCAGTGATGAGCTTTGAACCAGCAACCTTCTGCTTACTAGTCCAGTATCTTAACCGCTAGGCTACAACTGCCCTTGACATTATTTTCTTTTTTTTTTTATACTGAAAGTCCCGCCCACAGTCACTCCACCATGTCTCTAATTGGTTGCAGTAGTTAACAGGCTCGTAACAATATCATATCACTATTTTTTTTTTCACAATTCTTCAAAAGTGCCACAACAAGGCGACATTACAAAGATTTTTGTTTATTATGGTCACAAGATCTCATATTAACACAACATATTACTTTTTTGCAAATCTCCAAAAGTGCCACAAGAGGGCGACATTACAAGATTTTTTTTTTATCAACTTGGTCACATGAACTCATTTCACCATATCATGTTAATTTTTCAATGTGCAATTCCAAAACTGCCACAATAGGGCGACATTACAAAAATCTTTTTTTACCATGTTCACAAAACCTCATTTTACCATATTATATTAGTTTTTGTAACAATTCTCCAAAAATGCAACAAGAGGGCGACATCTCAATTGTTGTTTTTACCAGTCACAAGAAATCTGGTGGCCACAAATAAACACAAGGCTAAAATTACATTGCTCTGTTTACCTGCATGTGCTCACAACATACGTTGTAGCTGTATTTACTTAACCAGAGCTTTCAAAGTATACAGGTCGCCTGCTGCTTTTATATTGAAAGTCTCGTCCCCAGTAACTCCACCATGTCTTTAATTGTTTGCAGTGGAGAACAGGCTCGTAACAATATAATATCACTATTTTTTTTTTTTTTTGCAATTCTTCAAAAGTGCCACAACAGGGCGAGGGAAGATTTTTGTTTACCAACATGGTCTTTACCAACATATTACTTTTTAAAACAATTTTCCAAAAGTGCCACAGAAGGGCGACATTTCAATTTCTTTTTACCATGGTCACAACAAAACTGGCCACAAATAATAAAAGTAAACACTCTTGCTTTGTCTTTAAATTTTCAGCATTCAGCAGACGCTTTTATCCAAAGCGACTTACATTTTGCAGTCTAAGCAATTGAGGGTTAAGGGCCTTGCTCAAGGGCCCAACGGTGGCAGCCTGACAGTGATGAGGTTTGAACCATCAACCTTCTGCTTACTAGGCCAGTATCTTAACCGTTAAGCTACAACTGCCCTTTTTTTCATATTGAAAGTCCCCAGTCACTCCACCATGTCTCTAAATGGTTGCAGTAGAGAACAGGCTCGTAACAATATCATATCACTATTTTTTTTTGCAATTTTTCAAAAGTGCCTTAAGAGGGCGACATTAAAAGATTTTTTTTACCAATTCGGTCACATGAGCTCATTTTACCATGTCATGGTAATTTTTTTTACAGTTTTCCAAAACTGCCACAAGACGACGATGACGACATTACAAGGATCTTTTTTTTTCCATATTCACAAAACCTCATATTACCACATCATATTACTTTATTGCAATTCTCCAACACTGCCACAAGAGGGCGACATTACAATTTTTTTTTTTAACCACAGTCACAAGAAAACAGGCCACAAATAATCACAAGGCTAAAATTACAGTGGTCTGTCTTCCTGCATGTGCTCATAACATAACCTTGCAGCTGTATTTACTCAACCAGTGCTTTAGAAGTATACACTCTATCTTTGTCTTGACATTCTATCCTTTTCTTTTTTTTAATCATGCCGGTCTCTTGCTGTGTTTTTTACTGGAAGCCTCGCCCTCAGTCACTCAACCATATCTCTCATTGGATGCAGTGGATAAAACGCTGCATTCAATCAGCAGCCACTTGTACTGCTAAAAGGCAGAAAGACAAAAAAAGAGAGAACAACCAAACACAAATATATGAAAACAGAAAAAAACATGTGTCCCTCAGGCAAGTAACAATATCAAATCAATATTTTTTTTTTTACAATTCCCTAAAAGTGCCACAACAGGGCGACATTACAAATATTTCTTTTACCATGGTCACAGGATCTCATATTACCACATCATATTACTTTTTTACAATTCCCCAAAACTGCCACAAGAGGGCGACATTACAAATATTTATTTTACCATGGTCAACAGACCTCATATTACCATATCATATTAGTTTTCATAACAATTCTCCAAAAATGCCACAAGAGGGCGACAGCTCAATTTTGTTTTACCATGGTCACAAGAAAACTGGCCACAAATAATCACAAGGTTAAAATTACATTGCTCTGTCTACCTGCATGTGCTCATAACATAACCTTGTAGCTGTATTTACTTAACCAGTGCTTTAAAAGTATAGACTCTATGTTTGTCTTGTCTTTGTATTTGGCTTAATTTATTTGCGTTGTGACTTTTTTAATTTGCGTTGTGACTAGTTTTATTTGCGTTGTGACTAGTTTTATTTGTGTTGTGACTAGTTTTATTTGTGTTGTGGCTTAATTTATTTGCATTGTGACTTTTTTAATTCGTGTTGTGGCTTAATTTATTTGCGTTGTGACTTTTTATTTGCGACATTACAAGATTTTTTTTGTACCATGCTCACAAGAAAACTGGTGGCCACAAATAAGCACAAGGCTAAAATTACAGTGGTCTGTCTACCTGCATGTGCTCTTAACATAGCCTGTAGCTGTATTTACTTAACCAGTACTTTAAAAGTATACATTGTAATTGGTTGCAGTAGAGAACAGGCTGCAACCAATCAGCAGCCACTTGTACTGCTTATGTTTAGTCACTTCACCATCGGCCTTTCCCAAACCGTTCCCTCCTCACTAACACTCCACTACAGAGTCACACTCCATATGAAGTCACACTGTGCTGTGAAGGGAGCTTCCAATTAAGGGGAGGGTCTAAATTCAGGAGTCAACTTTGGGACGCCCTCTTTGCTTTCGAGTGGAATAAGGAAGCTGCCGTCACCATGGCTACAGATAGATGCTTTTCTCGCCTTGCCGTCATGTCTTGCGCTCCGTTATCATTTCAGCATCTCCAAGCGGAAATACGAGCTTAGGAGACGCAAGAACCTGCTACTTTATAACTAGTATACATGTATAGTTATGTTTTAATTCTCCAAAAAATGGTGTTACAGTTTTTCTCAATTGCTTTGGTGCATTTCTCTGATCAGAATTAAAATTCTCATAACTGTTAGTTCAGCCTCCACAAGATTTAGTCATTTGTGCACATCATAGTAGCAGTTTCTCATTCCTTCCAACAAATTACAAATGCTTTTGGACATGCATCAATTGCTTCCATACAATTCTCTGCTGTTTTATAACATTATCATTTGCTTATGTCATGTCTGTCAAAATGAACTATACTTATGAATGCTGAATAGTCATTCCCTATTAAACTAATAGTCCTCATTTCATTGCTTAAATCATTACATACAAAAATGTTGAACTATTTCTCAAGATCAGTCAAGCAAATCTTACCAAAACATTTGCTGACTTTTTTAGACACTCTTTACTGGGACATAATCCCTGAGAATGAGAGGGGTCTAAATGGAGACCATCTGAACAAGTATGTTGTAATATGGGATAATGTGAGTTTTCACCACTTAGATTTGGTCAGACAGTGGTTTGCAGCACATGAAAGGATGCTGGTGGAATATCTCCCTCCCTACTCCTCATTCCTTAATCCAATAGAGGAGTTTTTCTCTGCCTGAAGGTGGAAGGTATATGACCGGCATCCACATACCCAAATGGCCCTGCTAGTGGCCATGGATGGATTTGGATTTGCTACTTAAGGAGATACTTTCCTTGCTGCATTGCCAGGGATGATATTCGCTGTAATGTCGATGAAAATATGTGGCCAGACAGACAGGAATGTCTGGATGTGCAATAATGATTTACAGTACTGTGTATGTTGTATGTTCCAATTCAGTTCCAATATGTACTGCAATATTGTTTACAGTTGTGCACAGCTCTACCCAAAGGGTGTTTCTTATGTTTGTTGTAAATAAGTTTGTACTTTGCTATAGCACAATGCTGTGAACAAATTAGAATTGCAAAGAGCATATTCAGTAAAAATGTGAAACATACAGTGTATCACAAAAGTGAGTACACCCCTCACATTTCAAATATTTCATTATATCTTTTCATGGGACAACACTATAGACATGAAACTTGGATATAACTTAGAGTAGTCAGTGTACAGCTTGTATAGCAGTGTAGATTTACTGTCTTCTGAAAATAACTCAACACACAGCCATTAATGTCTAAATAGCTGCAACATAAGTGAGTACACCCCACAGTGAACATGTCCAAATTGTGCCCAAAGTGTCAATATTTTGTGTGACCACCATTATTATCCAGCACTGCCTTAACCCTCCTGGGCATGGAATTCACCAGAGCTGCACAGGTTGCTACTGGAATCCTCTTCCACTCCTCCATGATGACATCACGGAGCTGGTGGATGTTAGACACCTTGAACTCCTCCACCTTCCACTTGAGGATGCGCCACAGGTGCTCAATTGGGTTTAGTCCATCACCTTTACCTTCAGCTTCCTCAGCAAGGCAGTTGTCATCTTGGAGGTTGTGTTTGCGGTCGTTATCCTGTTGGAAAACTGCCATGAGGCCCAGTTTTCGAAGGGAGGGGATCATGCTTGTTTCAGAATGTCACAGTACATGTTGGAATTCATGTTTCCCTCAATGAACCGCAGCTCCCCAGTGCCAGCAACACTCATGCAGCCCAAGACCATGATGCTACCACCACCATGCTTGACTGTAGGCAAGATACAGTTGTCTTGGTACTTCTCACCAGGGCGCCGCCACACATGCTGGACACCATCTGAGCCAAACAAGTTTATCTTGGTCTCGTCAGACCACAGGGCATTCCAGTAATCCATGTTCTTGGACTGCCTGTCTTCAGCAAACTGTTTGCGGGCTTTCTTGTGCGTCAGCTTCCTTCTGGGATGACGACCATGCAGACCGAGTTGATGCAGTGTGCGGCGTATGGTCTGAGCACTGACAGGCTGACCTCCCACGTCTTCAACCTCTGCAGCAATGCTGGCAGCACTCATGTGTCTATTTTTTAAAGCCAACCTCTGGATATGACGCCGAACACGTGGACTCAACTTCTTTGGTCGACCCTGGCGAAGCCTGTTCCGAGTGGAACCTGTCCTGGAAAACCGCTGTATGACCTTGGCCACCATGCTGTAGCTCAGTTTCAGGGTGTTAGCAATCTTCTTATAGCCCAGGCCATCTTTGTGGAGAGCAACAATTCTATTTCTCACATCCTCAGAGAGTTCTTTGCCATGAGGTGCCATGTTGAATATCCAGTGGCCAGTATGAGAGAATTGTACCCAAAACACCAAATTTAACAGCCCTGCTCCCCATTTACACCTGGGACCTTGACACATGACACCAGGGAGGGACAACGACACATTTGGGCACAATTTGGACATGTTCACTGTGGGGTGTACTCACTTATGTTGCCAGCTATTTAGACATTAATGGCTGTGTGTTGAGTTATTTTCAGAAGACAGTAAATCTACACTGCTATACAAGCTGTACACTGACTACTCTAAGTTATATCCAAGTTTCATGTCTATAGTGTTGTCCCATGAAAAGATATAATGAAATATTTGCAGAAATGTGAGGGGTGTACTTACTTTTGTGATACACTGTATATATATATATATATATATATATATATATTATATATATACACTGTAGATTGTAGACTGTAGCATTGACACATACTGTGCAGCGAGGGGGGCAGTATGCCCTTCTCCCAGAATTTTTTGTAATTTTTCCAATTCTGTAATTTGGGATTTGTTGTTTAAATGTCTGTGAAATTTTCTCGAGTTGGTTTAAATTTTTGAATCTTTTTTTTTCTTTTTGAATCTTTATTTAACTGACAAAAGTAAAACAAAAATATTTCCAATGTTTTCACAGATCAACGTTTTTGAATTTGATGCTTGCAATAAAATTTTGGACAGAACCAAAACAGAAGTGAAAAGTGACTAGAATATTCAAGTTACAGCGTTCCACAATAAGCAGGTGAACTAATAACAGGTGAGGGAATCATAAATGGGTATAAAAGGATTAGTCCAAAGGATCAGTCTGTACAAGCAATGAGAGGTTGTGGATAAACATGTAATTTCTTTTCTTTTAGCAGGTTGTACTAAAGAAACTAATAATGTTGACATTTCTGTGGTTCGTTGGGGTTACTAATGTAGAGATAGAATAAGTTTTATTGCTGTACTACATTTACTGATAATTACCTCTAAATAAACACGACTCTTCATTGATGAGCTGTCAAGTGGCTTGACTGAGTGATCTGTCACAACTTACATTTTAGCATTTGCATTGTTAAGAATAAGTCCTTGTCTGATCTGTGTTATTTCTGCCAAACTAGGCTGTTAATGGCTGAACAAGTGTAGTACGATATGGCTTGTATGAAGGGACGTATTTAAATGATCACCTCTGGTTAACAAGTTGGCTGACTTTCTGTTTACTCTAAAGAAGTTTTATCCATAAGTCAAGCAAATCAACATGTTCAAATTTGGTAAGCAACCTGAATCTTTGTTTTAGAAGTAGGCTTACCATTTGATTTTGTTCCAGATTCATTCATGTCATGCAAAAAAGTAGCTGAAATCATTTAATCCTTTTCTGCAATAATTGTTAGCTACTGTGTATAAACCCAACACAACAAATGCATTTTAATCAGATTTCAGTGCAATCATCATACTAAGAGCAAAAAAGGCAGAAGCCTAAGCTCTTCAGCCAGGTTATATCTGTACACGTGCCTGTTCATGATGTGCCTGGTGGATGCTCTTACTCAAATCTATTTCAAATGAAACAGGATCCAATCTAAGGATATAGGCACTTTTGCACTCTAGCTTTCACTGTTATGGATGTGACATGTAAATTCGTATTGCTTACCTGCTTTGATGAACACATCATGATTAAGTGACTTTTTAGAGGCAATGCAGACCAATATTTAAATGCAAGATATTTATAAATGTAATATACTGTACACTGATCAGCCATAACATTAGAACCACCTCCTTGTTTCTAAACTTGCTGTCCATTTTATCATCTCCACTTAACATATAGAAGCACCTTGTAGTTCTACAATTATTGACTGTAGTCCATCTGTTTCTCTACATACCTTTTTAACCTGCTTTCATGCTGTTTTTCAATGGTCAGGACCCCCATAGGACCACCCCAGCATAGGTATTATTCGGGTGTTGGATCAATCTCAGCCCTGCAGTGACACTGACATGGTGGTGGTGTGTTAGTGTGTGTTGTGCTGGTATGAGTGGATCAGACACAGCAGCGCTGCTGGAGTTTTTAAATACTGTGTCCACTCACTGTCCACTCTATTGGACACTCCTACCTAGTTGGTTCACCTTGTAGATGTAAAGTCAGAGATGATCGCTCATCTATTGCTGCTGTTTGAGTTGGTCATCTTCTAGACCTTCATCAGTGGTCACAGGACGCTGCCCACAGGGCGCTGTTGGCTGGATACTTTTGGTTGGTGGACTATTCTCAGTCCAGCAGGGACAGTGAGGTGTTTAAAAACTCCATCAACGCTGCTGTGTCTTATCCATTCATACCAGCACAACACACACTAACACACCACCATCATGTCAGTGTCACTGCAGTGCAGAGAATGATCCACCAACCAAATAATACCTACTCTGTAGTGGTCCTGTGGGGGTCCTGACCATTGAAGAACAGCATCAAAAGGGGCTAACAAAACATGTAGAGAAACAGATGGACTACAGTTAGTAATTGTAGAACTACAAAGTGCTTCTATATGGTAAGTGGAGCTGATAGCTTACACAGAGATAAATTAAACTAATATTTACAATTGCAAAATAAAAACAATTTATAAGCTTAATTTAACAAATGATGCCATTGATGTCTCAGTCAACCACTAGCAGCCACCCATTTCTATTTCCCAGACTAAGCATTTTTACAGGGTAACAAAATACTAGGGCTGCACATCTTTTTTCTCTCGAGTGTTTCCTCATGTTTCCTCCCCCCACTACTGTGAATCACTTGCCATTCAAACCCTTAGTCCCACCCCAATTAGGTCTGGGCTACACCAAAAAACAGTCAAGGGGGGTTACGAGAAATAAATGTCATCTAAATGTGTTCAACACTTATTACACAGACATGTCATTATAGCAATTTTTTCACATCACCAGTTCTTGGCTATTTTTATTTATTGATGTTCTATTTCTCTTTTACAGGCACCTCACTTATAGGCCGCCCCTCTTCAGACTCATCATAGGTCCTTCTGGTTACTACTGAAGCAAGATGGGTTGCACCACTATCCCTACAAAAGCAAATTTTCCTTTTTTTTTTTTACAAACATTAATTGCTTAAAGTCTATCAAGTCTATAAAAATGTTACATCAACCTTGTTGATGGGTCAGTCCTCCTGGCATTAAGATGTTTTATTTATGTGAAATCCAAGACACATTATAGTAAACAGATAGTATAGTAAAAGACATACCATGTTAAACACACAGCACTGACCAGCATTTATTTGCTGCTGGCCAACGCTGCTTGTCAAATACTGATGTTACTGGTTTAAACTGGTCATGGTAGGAGACAAGTAAAAACTGTATTCAAACTGTACACATAACTAACTGTATTCAAAGCACACATGGTGATCAGTGAGCAGCAAAAACTAGCACGAGGGTGCTTAAAATAACACGCTCACTAGCTAGTACCTACAGGAATGAAACAACCTTTACTACATCCAAGAAAAGTGTATTATTAGTATAGTGTGAGGGTTTTTATTTTTAATATAAAGACTCAGAAATGGTGTAGAATGTTCTGCGGCACGGTGGCTAAGTGGGTAGCACTGTTGCCTCACAGGAAGAAGGTCCTGGGTTCGATCCCGCGGTCTGGGTCCCTTCTGTGTGGAGTTTGCATGTTCTCCCCGTGTCTGCGTGGGTTTACTCCGGGTGCTCTGGTTTCCTCCCACAGTCCAAAAACATGCAAGTGAGGTGAATTGGAGATACAAAATTGTCCATGATTGTGTTCGATATAACCTTGTGAACTGATGAACCGTGTGTAATGAGTAACTATAATTTGTAAAATTCCAGCTAGGAATTTTTACTTTTACCAGCTGTAAAGTAAGATTTATTTTCTCCCATGTGGCATAAATGCAGCATAAGGGCCGAGCCCACGTGGGTTACTAATAGAAAAGAGAAGTACGTTTTACATAGTGTAGGACAGTTTAAAAAATAGAACCCTGATAAAAAAATATCAAAATTCAAGCAATGAAACTGGCACAAACCACCTTTCCCCTTCCTCGCCAATCTATTTCAGCATTTCCTAACATTCATAATTTATCCTTCAGCTGTTCAGCCTCTTGTTTCTGCAGCGTGTCCACTGTAATCTATTGTAATGTAGTTTGCCATTGCTCTCGAGCTCTTGCTCTTTTTCTCCCTCCTGTCCCATTTTTTTCTTCTATTTGTACTTTTCATAACCTTATATCAACCCATCACAGTCATTCTGGTTGTCTCTTGTCCCTGCTCCAAATGCTGTCACTCGGTCCTAATCAAGTCAGACTGAAGGAAGAGATGGAGGCACAGGGTAGAGTGAGGGAGGGGCAGGTTGCTTAGCAACGGTTGCCAAGAGACGATGCGGGAGGGGTGCATTGAACCGGAGTTAAGAGTGGCGGTGCCATGGCAACCAAGGTTTCGCACTGTCTTATTAAATGTGTCGCAATAGAGGAGGGCTCAAAGTGCCTTTGTAGGGTTATGCAGATCATTACAGTGCACATTCACATCTGTTCTTACATCCAAATACACAGATACACACCCATACTACACTCCCCAACACATGAAGACATCATTCAAACAACCTCTTATTTATGGGTTCAGTTATTTCAACCACACAAATCACTGGCAAATGCATAAACACAAGCAGGTATTCTCCGTAAGTAAACAATTGTCGTAGAAAAGGTCTTACTAAAGTGCTCAGTCACTTTTAATGTGGCCCTAAGGTAGGATGGCACTTTTTCAAAAAGTCAACAAATTCTACCGTGTTAAGGTGACATGATCAAGTGTCACTGTAAAAAAAAGTTTAGAAGCAGCAAACCATCCACATGTGTTGTGTTCAGTTCTACAACACAACTACTCTAAGCTATTTCTAAGAGCTTAGACACAATTAGTCTGTTCTCAGCTGCACCACTTACTACCAGTACCCCAGTGCCTCTGGAAGCAGCACAGAACTGATACTGGACGTTTCATGGATTGGCTTTCTATGGCTGAACAGCTGCACAAAAACATAAGATCACCATACATGATGCCAAGAATCAGCTGAACGGGTGTACAGCACATTACTACTGGACTCTGAAGCAGTGGAAACATGTCCTTTGTGGTGCTGAATTATGTTTCTGACAGTATGAAAGACAAATCTGGGTTTGGTGAATGCTAGTAAAAAGGTACAGTGCAGTTTTAACTTTGTGGCAACAGATTTAGAAAGACTATTTTGTGCACAAAGCATGGCCAATTAAAAAAAAGCTTTTTTTTACTTTAGTGGAACAACCTGGACCCTGACTGCAACCCCCTTAAATATATCTTAGTAAATAGTAAAAAAACATCATTTAATCACACCAATTTAAGCAATGAGACACTCACAGAGCATCAACCTGCCTATTATGCAAATTACCTTTCACGATAAAACAACGATCTTCTACTTGACAGACATCAAAACCACAG